>NC_056737.1:1727680595-1727705595 GCF_019279795.1 Protopterus annectens | reverse complement strand
GCTGCCAGGTTCAGAGTCTGTAGCTGATTGTGCAGGATTTGATTGTTTTGCTGGGACAGTAGTTGTTGTCTTTGAGGCAAGGTCAAAGCTGGGTATTGAGCCAAGTTTCTTAGGATTGGGTACCAGTATTTGTGGGGCCAGTCCGGGTCAATTAATATCATCTTTGGCTTCTCTTGTCTGACTTTTAGGAGGACCTTGGGTAGAAGAGGCAGAGGAGGAAAGGCGTAAACTGATAGGTTTTTCCAATTGAAGGATAGGGCGTCCACTTTCCATGCTTGTCTGTGATAAGTCCTTGTGCAGAATCTTTTCAATTGACAATTCTGAGGAGAGGCAAATAGATTTATGTCTGGGCTCCCCCATTTCTCTGTTGTTATGTCTGGGCTCCCCCATTTCTCTGTTGTCATGCTGGAGACTTGTGGATTTAGTTTCCACTCGTGAGGATCCACAAGATTTCTGCTTAATTTGTCTGCCAGTGTTTTATTTTCCTGGCAGGAATTGAGCTTGAAGATGTATTTAGTAGGTCAAGGCTGTGTCCCACAGTGCCATGGCTAATCTGCAAAGAGGGTATGAGTGGGTGCCCCCTTGCTTGTTTATATACCACATGACTGTTGTGTTGTCCGTCTTTATCAGTAGTTGTCCTGGATGAAAGTCCTTGAAGGCTGTTGCATTTTGAACAGCTAGCATCTTTTCTGGTTGACATGTAGATGCATTTGTTTTTGTGTCCATAAGCCCCGAATGCATCTTCCTGCCATGTGGGCCCCCCAGGCATAATCTGATGAGTCTGTTAAGGTTTGGCTGGCAGGGGGTAGAGTGAAGGGCAGTCCCATGTTCTGGTGACATGCCTTTGCCCACAGTAGAAACTCCTGTTGCAGGCAGGGAATGAGAGGGATCACCGTTTCCAGACTTTGTGAATGCTGACTCCATAAACTTTTTAAGTACCATTGAAGTTTCCTTATTTGCAGTCTTGCATATGAAATTAGTAGGATGCAGGATGCCATGAAGCCCACAGCCTGCAGAATTTGCCTTGCAGAAGACTGGGTTTTTGTTGCCATCAGTTTGAAGTAAGCAGCAGTCAGTTCCCTTTGCTTGTCTGGCATGAGGTAAGCCATCTGGGCAGTTATATCCAAGCTTGCACCCAGGAATGTTATCTTTTGAGAGAGTACCAGTTGTGATTTCTTTTCATTTATTGTGTACCCTAGGCATGTTAGAAGCCTTTTCACAAATGCCAGGTGTCTAAGAAGAGTGTCCTTGTTCTCTGCTTGAATGAGACAGTAGTCCAAGTAAGGATATATTTGTATACTTCTTTGTCTGCAAAAAGCAATTACTGGTGCCAGGCACTTTGTAGAGACCCTGGGTGCAGTAGATAAGCCAAAGGGCAGTGCAGAGAACTGGTAATGCATTAAGCCAGCCTTGAATCTGAGGTATCCTTCTGCACGATTGTCTTATTGGGACTTGCAGGTATGCCTCTTTTAGGTCTAAAGTCACCAGCCAAGCATTCTTGCCCAGCATGGACAGAAGCTGCTGCAAAGTCAGCATTTTGAATTTTGGAATGTCCAGGTACGTGTTCAAAATCAATAAATCCAGTATTGGTCGCCAGGCCTTGTCCTTTCTGGGTACCAAGAAGAGTCTTGAGTAAAAACCTTGTCCTTTTTCCTGTCCTGGTACTGTCTGAATGGCCCCCATATCCATGAGGGACGTAACCTGTTTCTGTGCCTCTGTCCACTGATTTTTTGGCAGGTCTGGCCAACCATTTGCCATTTGCAAAGCGTGGAAATGGAATCTGTATCCCTGTGATACAATATTTAGTACCCACTTGTCCTGGGTTATTAACTGCCAATTTTGAGCAAAAAGTGCTAATTTTCCCCCTATGGGTGCTGCCAAAAGATAAGTGCTTGGTGTAGGCAGAGGGAAGTCATTGGGATTGCTTTCTGTAGGTTTGCGCTTTATCTCCTCCAGATTTGGAGGTGGAAGCGCCCCATTGCTTTGACCTGTATGAATCTTGCACCTGGTATCTGGAACCCTTAGGGCGTCTGGATTTGTCCCTTTGAGCTATGTCGGACACAGGAAAGGACCAATTTTTTGTAGGCCAGTGTCTATTGAATCTTGGTGGCAACACTTGCAAGAAGTCTTTAACAGTTTGTATAGACTTAGCTTTGTCTTCCATTTCCTTTAAAACCTCTTCTGCCTTAATACCAAACAGAGAATCATGCTGTAAAAGTGCATGTAGCAATTTAGCTTTAACATGATCAGGCAAATTTTGTTCCTTTAACCAGGCATGCCTCCTAATCACAGATCCAGTAACTGCGGCCCTGCAGGAGGCCGCTAAGGAATCGAAACCACATTGCAAAGTATGCTTTCCAACTTAATCCCATAACATGTTGTTGGTACTTAAGCATATGAAATTGACAGTTTTAAGACCCTGATTGCCAAGGTTGCAGATGTATAAACCTCCCCCCCCATCTGTCTAGTGCCCTTGAATCTCTGTCAGAGGGGGTAGGATTTTTTGCTGTTGAGGCCTTAACTCCCTTTGGACCCTGTGAAATAGTTTCAGGATCAGCAGCAGGGTTTCTACATAAAAATTTATGAGAGTCAGGGACCCTGTAATATATCAGTCAGGCTTACTGGGAGCCAGAGGTAAGGAGTCAGGGGTCAAGCTTGACTCGAAAACACATCATCCACAATGTCTAAAACTGGGAATGGCTAAAGGCTTGTGCTAAGGGAGAATTGATCCCTGAGCCTCTTTTTTGATTCTGGGAAGTCTTGACTCTCCCAGTGAAAATGCTCCCTCAAAGTATGCAAGGTTTCTCCAAATGAATAATCCTCAGAAGGAGATGCAGATGGAATAGACTCCTCAGCATCAGAATCCTCATAGGGAGGTATAGATAATTCCTGATCAGAAGAGGAATCAGAAGAAACAGAAACCTGATCTGAAGATTCATAATCAGTGTCTTGCCTGGGCTTTTTATCTGGAGGGGGGATGGGTACCCTGATCAAGGTAATAAGGTCTTCAGCCATTTTGATAATCTGTTTTTTTAGGCATAGAGGCATGTGCACGTGGCTCATGCGTCGGTTTTTTAGTTTTAGAAGTTGCTTTTGTCTTTGGTTTTGCAGCTGTCGTCGGTTTGATATACAAATGTTGATGGCTGAATACACCCTCAGAAGCCGGTGCCTGCTCCACATGGGTGTCGGTAGAGGTCTGCGACTCGAAGATAGTGGGTATCAGGGCTGCAAAAGCACCTCACTGAGTACCGGCGACTGGCTTAGGAGAAGCTTCGTCATTGGTTTTGGATCTCAACTGCCTCGGTCCTTTTCTTTGCGTTTTTTTTTTATGTACTCCGGTAGTCCGATTGCTATCTGACAACATTTCTGGGTAGTTAAATCTGTTTCCAAAATACTTTGATGCAAAAATATAACGACGCTTAACAGTGCGTTGGTTAAATCTAGCACAAAACCGACAGCCAGGCACGTTGTGATCAGGGCCTAGGCAAGGAATACAGCATAAATGGAAGCCCTTATGAAGTATTTGCTTCCCACAAGTAATACAATTATTAACTTTTCCTGACATCGGTAAAAAGCAAGAAAAAAAAGTTTCCCCAATGGGGTACTTAGCTTTAGTGAAGACTTCGGTTCTGAAACTCAAACTCGAATATTTCAGTAGTCGGCCGGCCAGCACATGCAAAATGCTTCTGCTTTGGGCACCGCTCGGCAGAAAAAGACTAAAGAAAATGGTGTCGGCTGCTTGTTTTATAGCCCTGACGACCTGACGTCATGGAAGAGAAGAAGGCAACCAGCAACCGATGCAGGATCCAAGACTTTGGAATTCAGGCCGATAAGGGCAACCTGCCAGCAGATTACCCAAATGTAATGACTGCAACAGTGAAATACGAAGAACATAGACCATTGTGCGGAAAGGAGCCACTGCAGGATTCTCATGTGCAGCCTCGACAGTGGTACTAATGTAATGGCAGCTGCCATGGAGCCCAAGAGTTGCAGTATAACATGTGTGGTACATAGGTCTGAGAAAGAAGGTCTTGGATTTGGTGTCTTATTTTCAAAAACCTGTGAGGGGGAGAGAAGCTTGACAGGATGTTGTGTCTAAGACCGCTCCAATAAATTCCACCGTCTTCGTTGGGGACATGTGAGATTAGTCCTTGTTGATTGTAATCCCAAAGCGGAGAGGGAGACCTTGAGTATAAGAGAGGCTGTGGGCTAGGAGATTCCTGGTCAGAGAGGTAAGGAGCCAATAGTCTAGAAACAGAAACACCTGGAATCCTTGTAGTCGAAGATGAGCTACCACAACTGCCATACATTTGAACACTCGGGGGGGGGCTTTCGAGAGACCGAATAGCAGTGCCATGAACTGGTAGTGATTGACTTTCAGCCGGAAGCGGAGAAACCTTCAGGAGCGGTGATCCATCTTTATGTGGTAGTACATGTCCTGCAGGTCTACAGAGCACATCCAGTTGTCCCTCCCTAGGAAGGGAAGAATGGACTGTACCTGTGACCATCCGGAATTTTTGAGGTTTGATAAATTTGTTCAATAGGCTGAGATCCAGGATTGGTCTCCAGTCCCCTGTCTTTTTTTGGCACTAAAAAGAACATTGAGTAAAGCCTGGATCCTGTCTGGTCTGGTGGGACTGGTTGGATGACTTTCTTAGCAGCTTTTCTATTTCTAAGGCTGCTAATTCCCTCTGATTGGGTGGTACATCAGGGATTCATTTGGCGGGTCTGGGATTTAAATCAAATGGTATTTGGTAGCCTCTGGATGTTATTCTCTGCACCCAAACATCGGTAGTAATAAGATGCCAGGCTGGTAGGTGTAGAAAAAAACGACCGTCGACTGCTTCAGGAGCGCTGTTAGGGTCTGCCAGAGAAAATCTCTAGCTCCCTGGTTACGCAGACCCCCTCTACCATGAAAGGGGAGTCTTCCATATGAGTTGCCCATCTGCCCCGAGGGGATTGTTCACGAGTGTCACGAAAAGATCCTTGGGATTTCCTGAACCACATTTTTCCTCCCATCTGGTTCCTGGAGTAGGACCTCTGGGGGTTGGAAAAGTGTATGCCCACAGTAGACTAGGTCTTTCAGTCTTTCTCACTATGTGCAAGTGTGTCTTGTACTTTGGGTCCAAAAAATGCAGATTCATCGACAGGTGCATTGATTAAGGGAAAGTCACACAACCGCATACAAGCATTACATCTCATGACAATGCCTGATGCGGCCGCTCGAGCTGCCCATTCGGTGGTATGAGACATCAAACGCATTGAGGAGCTGAAGATGGATTCAAGGGTCGCTAGCTGCGAGTCGACAGTGTCACGCACATCAGGCAGTACCCCTACCAAAGAGAAAGACATTTCGGAAATTAAGTCTCTTTGGAGGCGAGTAAAGTGTGCCAGAGAGTTCAGCAACCGAATGGCGAAGTTCGCTGAAGCACAGTTCCGCTTCCCTAGTCTGTCCATGGTCCAGGACTCCCTGTTCAGAGGAAGGACAGTGGGACTATCTTCTGCCAATTCCCTCTTGGTGGCCACCGCCACGACCATAGAATCAACTGTTTGGACCAGTGGAGCTGGTCTTTAGGTGTACATAAAATTTTGTCTGGCCTCCAGGGGACAGGTTCTACATTGTCCAGGGCCTTCCAGACCCACTGCACAATGAGCTTAACAAGGTCATCTGCAGTGGGGTCACCCAGGAAGTAGATGGTTGGGCACGGAAGGCCTGCAAGAACACCAATTCCTCGGAAGAAGGATTAGAGGACTTCCAGTCTTCCCGCTGCTTGAAGATTTCGAGAATGTCTCTGAATGAGCAGTCATCTGGGGGAGACCGTGGGGACCCTTCCTCCTCATCACAATCAGTGTGTTCGGTGATGATTCCTCTGGGGAATCAAGGTGCTTCTTGCACTGTTTCTTCCAGGGTGGCTCCCCAGTGGGAACTTCTAAGGATGACTCCGGAGAAGGGGTTCCCTTCAAAAGGTGGGTCTTGTGACTCCTGTGCCCAGGGTCCCGACATAGAGGGTTGGGAGAGGTGCATGCTGGGGGGGGGTTCTGATACTGATGTCATTGGTACTGTGAGCCGGCTGAGTCAAGGACCCACTCCATCCTCTGGACAGCAGGCCCGCCCAAGGAGGGATGGGAGCTCAGAACCGGGAAGAACAACCTCGGAACCGGGGTCACACCCCACCCTGAGGAACCCACCTCCAGGTGAGGAGCTCCGAGAGGACTGGAAGCCGGAGCCGTGGAAAAATGGCGCACCTGCTTAAAAACCTCAGCTTTGGCCAGCTAAGAACTTGCTATATTCAGCTGGACGTATAAGAGAATTTAAGTACCTTTATCTGCTCTTTTTTTTTTCAAAAAAATACAGTATTTAAATTGATTTTAACTGTGTGGAAGGAATATTAGCTGAACTGGAAGTTAGTCAGCGTTTGCTGAATTTTGTTATTTGCTAGTAATTACAGGTGTGGGGGTAGTCACATTCTTTGATTTCCTGTCCTTGCCTATTTACGTGGTACAGTGTGAAATATTTTCTGCTTAAAAACCTCAGCTTTGGCCGGCTAAGAACTTGCTATATTCAACTGGACATATAAGAGAATTTAAGTACCTTTATCTGCTCTTTTTTTTTAAAAAAAAATACAGTATTTAAATTGATTTTAACTGTGTGGAAGGAATATTAACTGAACTGGAAGTTTTCACTCTGCTCTTCAGTTAGTCCCATCCACCCTCACTATTTTTGTTTTGGTGTTACCCACCCTCCCTGTTTTTGTTATGGTGTTAATCTTAGTGGCCTTGCAACTGCCCACCCCTCTTGTAAATTTGTGTTTGGATACTCCTTCTGGGCCCATCTCATTTGCTCACTCAACTGAGTGCAGTGAGATCATATTCTGATTTCAGGCACTCCTACGGTGTACAAAGAGAGCATCTTGGAAACAGAAAAAAAAAAAAAATTTAAGCTCGTTTCCTGCCTTTCCTGTTAAGTGGTATAGACTATTTGTAGGCTTCTGAGCCCCCAAGCCCTTCTGTGTTGGAGGGAAGCCTTCTAGCTTAGTTTTTTTTTTCTTATAACTAGCCAGTTTTCTAGTTTCAGCCCTCAAATCTGTTTCTTTGATCTCAGCACTTGTTCAGAAAAAAAAAAAAAAATTCATCTGCTTTTACTGTACTTGTGTTTCTACCTACTTTTTTTTACTTTTGCATCATCTTAAAAAGTACTCAACTGTATTTATTACTGCTTGGTGTAACTCATTATAAGCCTTTTGGTTTAAACACTTGGGCTTCGGACCAGTTGTTTTGCACTGAGAGGGTTTGTGGTCTGCACTGTAGTGGCAGAACAGGTAGCTTACATCCTTCTAGGTTGGGAACTGCTGATTGAGGGCTCAGTGTCGGTTATTCTAAAAGTGTATTAATTCTGGTTTAAGCACTTGGGCTTTCAGGCCAGTTATTTTACATTAAGAGGGTTTGTGGTCTGCACTCTTGTGGGAGGAGAGGCTGGACTCTGCCCTTCTGAGCTGGGAATTTCTGGTTGAAGGCTTATAGTGCATACATATCTGAACTGCTTCTTACTGAAGTTGGTGCGCCTTATTTGCTGTGGCATAGACTGGATTCGGGCCTGCTGGATCTAGCTTTGTTTGTGTAACTTGAGCACTAATCCAGGCACTCTCTAAAGTATTCAATTGTATTTATTACTGCTTGGCAGTAACTTGATTAAAGTGTAGCTATCATTCTAAGTCTTTTGGATTAAGCACTTGGGCTTCAGACCAGTTGTTTTACATTAGGAAGGTTTGTGGCATGCACTGTGGTGGCAGGACAGGTAGCTTTCATCCTTCTAAGTTGGGAACTGCTGATTAAGAGCCCAGTGTCTGTTATTCTTTAAGTGTATTAGTTCTGGTTTAAGCACTTGGGCTTCAGGCCAGTTATTTTACATTAAGAAGGTTTGTGGTCTGCACTCTTGTGGGAGAAGAGGCTGGACTCTGCCCTTCTGAACTGGGAATTTCTGGTTAAAGGTTTATAGTGCCCGAATATTTGAACTGTATCTTACTGAAACTGGTACACCTTGCTTGCTGTAGCATAGACTAGATCGAGGCCTTCTGAATCTAGCTTTGTTTATATGCTTGTTTGTTTGCTTGTTATTTCCCTGGAACGCTAATTCCACTTAATATGCGGCTTCTCAGTGCTTCTGTGGATCACTAGTGATATCTGCATTGCTTACTGTACTTATTTCCTTGTTTCACTTGAAAGAAAGTTACCGTGTCGTTTTTGCATTTAAGTTACCTGGCACTTTCTCACTAAAGCAATTATATGTCAGCACTAAAAATTAAAAGCACTACACCCTCACTCCCCACTGGCCCTGGTTTTCGATTATTAAGGAATTCCCAATATTATTCTAGCATGTCCAAAGGTCAGTTGTCAATCTCCTCTCCGGTCCAGCTGGTGAATCTGGGAATCTTGAGGCAATGTTACAACTGCCTCATGTACACAGACAACCCTCTCCTCCTCCCAACATATTCAAACACATGTGAGAGATGCAACCATATAGCCAAACTGGAGGCTAGGCTCTCTCAACTCAGTACTGGCATAACCAGTCAGGAGGAGAAGGAAACCACACTCACTACCATTCCAGTCTCACACAGACCTACCACGACAGCAAACCAAACACATAATCACACAAAAACATACTCGGAGGCTCTAAATAAAGATCTGCCGAAGCAGCAGAGACCTCCAAAGCAGACACCCAAGCAGCCGCTACCCCAAAACAAAATACGTGCAACACATACCTCACAAAGCCAGTGTGCCAAACAGTCACAGCCCTTAAGACTAAACAACACACCTGATACACTTGTAATAGGTGACTATATAGTCAGGCACACTGACGTCCTGCTCACCAGGCTGAACAAGGAGAGGGTCACGGTGAGCAGCCTGTCGGGCGCTAGGATCCGCCACATGACAAGCACTCAGGTCACTCCAAGGCAAGTACAAATATGAGTCAGTCATTGTCCATGCTGGTATGAATGACCCGAGACGTACCTCCCTGGACTACATGAAGAGAGACATAAAGGAGCTCTCTGAGCATGTAGCCCAGGCCGGTATGACCCTGACCTTGAGTAGCATCTTACCCTCACCAAGAATGATGCCACAATATGAAGACAAGATGATCAATTTCAACAATTGGCTTAAGTACTGGTGTCATTCTAAGGGGATCCAATGCCTGTCACCTTGGGATGATATGCTAGACAAGCCCCGATGCTTCGCTAGGGACGGCTTGCACCTGTCACCCCTGGGCTTTCGGATATTGGCAAAGGCTCTTGCTACCCCCATAGTGCCTTTTTTAGGCAAGGCTCAAAAGACAAACCCACCTCCATAGGTATCACAAGGGATAAGAAACTAAGAGCAATGCTACTCAACGCCAGAAGTCTAAACCTCAAGATGCACACACTCGAAACTCTCCTTAGCATGGAGAACATTGATATCTGTGCAGTAACAGAAACCTGGTTCAAGGCTCCCGAGAGCACCCCAGCACTACCAGGTTATATCTCATACCATGCTTTTCGGCCCCAAAACTTGGACCGAACCACAAAAGGAGGGGGAGTATCGATATTCATCAAAGATACCCACACCTCCAGGTTGGTGGCAAAGCACGAAGCATCACAGACTATCCATGTGCAACTAACAGTGGGTAAAACTGCCTTCCAGTTTATAGCCTGCTACAGACCACCCTCCCAAACCCAGGAACCCCACTCGGCCTTCCTTAGAACACTGGAAAATATGAAGGTCTCTCCAAACACCATTATATTGGGTGACTTCAACTACCCAAACATAGACTGGGAGCATTACTCTAGCTCCAACACCCTAGCCCAAAGGTTCCTAGAATTTATAAACTCAAATGCTATGGAACAACTTGTTACCACTCCCACAAGAGGGGAAAACATACTGGACCTGATCATCACCAACATGGGGACTCTATGCTCCAGACCAGAAGTGTATCCCTCACTGGCAAGATCAGACCATAAACTAATCTCACTGGATAAACACATCCCGACCCCACCCCCTGCCCAGAATACCACAGTGAAAAACTTCTCTAAAGCAAATTTCACACTCCTCAAAACTGAGGTGGAATCCTTCAAAGCCCCCGGGCCTGTGGAAAATATGGCCCAGACTGCAGAATCCTTTATAAACACATTCTATGAACACCTTCAGGAATGCATGGATCCCAAATAAAACCAAGACCCAATCCTCCAAAGGCAGACGTCCTGTCTGGTGGACCCCAGCCATAAACAAACTATACAATAGGAGGAGGAAGCTACTAAATGATAGAGCAAATTCCCAAAAAGGGAAGGCATCACTGATCAGTATTAGCAAAAAACTATGGGCACACATAAAATTGTCTAAGGCCAGCTTCGAGAGAAAAATTGCACAGGACACTAAGGATAATCACAAGGCTTTCTTTAGTTATGTTAGGAATCTGGGTGGTAATTCCCAGATATGCTCAGAATTAGTCCAAAATGATAAAAAATACACTGAACCCACAGACATTGCCAACATCCTAGCTGACAGGTTCAGCGCAAACTTCTCTCCCCCCACCCCACCAAAAGGGCAAATATCTATCCTAGCAGGGTGCTGCCCCCCTGACATCTCAGATGCTCAGGTAAGAGCCGCCCTCTCCAAAGCAAAAAACACAGCATCAATGGGACCAGATGGTGTCCCGGGCTGCGTCCTACATGAACTCCAAGAAGAGCTAAACCCAAACATAAAACTACTGTTCAATCTCAGCCTTACTACAGGATATGTGCCCAAAGAGTGGCGTACAGCAACAGTGGTCCCTCTCCATAAAGGTGGTGCCTCAATGGATCCTGGAAACTATCGCCCCATAAGCCTGATTAGCTTGGTCTGCAAAACTATGGAAAGGATCATCATGGACCTCATAAATAAAGATATTGGGGACCTACAAACACTGGATCCTACCCAGTTCGGCTTTGTTAAGGGCAGATCCTGCCTCTTAAACCTGGTTGATTTCTTTGAAACAGTCACCAAGGCCATTGACGAGGGGAAGGTGGTCCACACAGCCTACCTGGACCTCGCAAAAGCCTTCAATACAATACCCCACTTGGGCATTATAGATAAGCTCACCAGCTTAAATATAAACCCCTATGTCACTAGATGGAGTGCAAACTGGCTCAAGGACAGAACCCACATGGTTAGAATTGCTGGAGCCATGTCAGACTCCAAACCAGTTACAAGTGGTGTCCCACAAGGCTCAGTCCTGGGACCTCTCTTGTTCGGTATATATTTCTCGGAGGTACAGGCCAACACGGAAGGACTGTGGCTGACCAAGTTCGCAAATGACTGCAAACTGGGCACCATAATTGACTCTCCAGCCGACACAAGCATCCTCCAAAAGGGCCTCATAGAAACAGACAACTGGTGCCAGAGCCATGGCCTCAAGCTAAATGCCAAAAATGTATAGTCATCCCTTTGGCAAAAACAAAGTGCCCACAAATTACCACATAGGTGGTAATCCATTAAGTACAGAAGAAGTAATTAGGAACCTGGGGACCCAAGTTGATAGCAATCTCTCATTTGACAACCACATGGCCAAAGTGGTTAGAAAAACATTTTATATAGCCCACCTAATCATGAAGGGATTCACATCTAGATCAGGGGAGGTCATCGTGCCTCTTTACTCATCCCTCATCAGGCCCATAATTGAGTACAATGCCCCTTTTGGGATGTACCTTACCAGACACCTGCAGCAACTGGAAAGACCCCAAAAGTACCTCACCAAGAGGATCAAAGGGCTCAAACAGATGCCATATGCTGCCCGGTTAAAGAAACTCCAGCTCTACTCAGTGGCATACCGCCTGTTCAGAGGCGATCTGTGCCCGACGTATAAAGCCATGTCCAACCCAGAATTAATGGACATGCTGCACCTCAGAAAATCCAAATCCCATTGAGCTACGTGCTCGAGAGACTTGAACCTCAGCACTGAAATAAATAGGACATGCTGGAGGGACAGATTGATAACCCAGAGGCTCCCTTCACTCTGGAATAAAATCCCAGTCCAGGTTAGGCAGAGTCCCTCATTGACTCTCTTCAAGAGGAATCTTGATGAGTGGATGGGAGATCGTAGGTTTACCACGGTTATCACTTCTGTGTCACTGTTAGACAGAGGCACAGTATACTAACCTCGAAAAAGGGCATAGCAAAATAAATTTAAAATGGGTGGCGAAAGCCAAACACATTCTGGCTAGGCTTATAAATGCCCTAGGGCAGATAGGTTCATAGGTTCATACTAGGCAAAGCAAGAAAATAGGTGCCAGGCTAGGTACCATGGTACAGACTGTCCCAGCACTGCTCTCAGAGTTCATCGGCTCCACCTGAGCCAATGCAGCAAGGGTGGTCGGTGCCGACAGGGGAAAAACTGTTGTCGGAGCCGAGAGAGTATACACCGGACTGGACATCGGTACAGAGATTGCCGGGATCTGGGTAGAGGACAGAGGAGGACAAACAGGGGAAGATGATGTAAAAGATTATGAGCCAAGAGGGACGGAAGGTCTAGCTGGAATGGGCAATCCCCTAGCTGCCAGAAGCTGGTCCACAACCCGCACTAGATCTAATTCAGAAAAACTCAGTGGATCTAAAGGAGGCTGCTGAAGGAGAATAGGGTCTTTCTAGAAAGGGGCTTAACCTCTGCCCCAAAAAAGGGTCGTAAGTTGGAAAGTATCTTGTCCTTGGCAGATATTCGAGTTTTGGAGGTGAAGAAACTGTCGGCACTGTGGCTGGGGATGCTGCAGAGGCAGGTACAGTCAAGGAGCCAATGTCAGAATCAAGGACAGCACCAAAGTCAGTGATGCCGAGGTTGGAACCAAAATAAAGGTTAATATCATGGACAGCACCGAGGGAGAAGATACACAGCCTGGTGCCAAACAGGTCTGCGCCAAGGGCGTTGGTGAAGCGCAGAGAAGACTTGGTTCCGTAACTGACTGAGATTCAGGAACTGAGCAACCACATTTTTCCTTATGTTTTTTGATCTTTGAAGGGGGTGAGACCTCCGACCCAGATAGAGCCTCTGAAAAAAGGTGTCTTGATTAAACCTTTTAAGAAGGAGTTTATTTTTATGTTCTGCTAGTGTACGATTACTAAAACTAGCGCAAATGTCAGTCAGCTTTAATATGATCCACGCCCAAACAGTAGACACAACAGTAGACACAACAAACATGTGTATCCAAGTTAGGCATCTTACGCCCACACTTGTCACACTGTAAACCCAACTTAGCTTTGCTCGACATAGTAAGGCAACAAGGATATCCTGTAAAAAAACAAAATAAGGGAGAGAAAAAGGTGAGAGAATACCAACGATGTTATTTAAAAAAAAATACCACAAGAGGTAAGGAAGGGCCTGACTAAGGCAGGAGAGAGGGACAGTACCAATAATGGCAGAAATTAAATTACCAAAGTAAAGGGTAGGGAATAGGATTAGGTTATAGGCGACAGTGAGAAAGGCTAAATTGACTAAAAAAAAAAAAACATTTTGAAGAGAAACCATCTTAAAAATGACAATTTTCTACTTAGCTTTGAGAGATGGCTAGCACGTCTGATTAGGAATGCAGCAAACGAGATCTGGAGTATCTAGAAATGGGTAGGTCTTAGCTGAGAGTTTTTGGCTGGTGCGAGCTTGAAAACGGCCGTATCGGTTCCAAGGACGGAACCAAAGTCCTAATAGTAATTAATGAACAAAGACTTAACATCAGATTTAAAGTTTTGGTATGGCCCAGCCAGAGCCCAGACCTAAATCCAATAGAAAATTTGTGGGGTGACCTGAAGAAGAGGGCTCTGCACAAGATATGCCCTCTCAATCGGACAGATCTGAAGTGCTTTTGCAAGGAAGAGTGGGCAAATATTACCAAGTCAAGATGTGCCATGCTGACAGACGCCTACCAAAGAAGACTGAATGCTGTAATTAAAATTAAAAGGTGCTGCAACAAAGTATTAGGTAACCACACACACACCAAACCCAGTCCCACACAGACCTACCACAACTGCAAACCAAACACATAATAACACAACGACATACTCGGAGGCTCTAACAAAAAACTTACCAAAACAACAGAAGCTCCCAACGCAGACACCCAAAAATCCACCACCTCAAAACATAACACATGCAACACATACTTCAATAAATCAGTGGGTCAAACAATCACAGCCCTTAAGGCCAAACACCATGCCTGATACACTAGTAATAGGGGACTCTATAGTCAGACACACTGACGTTCTGCTTACCAGGCTGAACAAGGAGAGGGTAATGGTGAGCTGCCTATCGGGAGCTAGGATCCGCCACATAACACACGCACTCAGGTCATTCCAAAGCAAGTACAAATATGACTCCATCATTGTCCATGCCGGCATGAATGACCTGAGACGTACCTCCCTGGACTACATGAAGAGAGACAGAGGAGCTCTCTGATTATGTAGCCCAGGCTAGTATGACCCTGAGCAGCATCTTGCCCTCACCAAGAATGATGCCACAATACAAAGACAAGATGATCAGCTTTAATAATTGGCTCAAATACTGGTGTCATTCTAGGGGGATCCAATGTCTGTCTGCTTGGGATGACATGCTGGACAAGCCATGCTGCTTCGCAAGGGACGGCTTGCATCTGTCACCACTGGGCTTCCGGATATTGGCTAAGGCTCTTGCCTCCCCCATAGTGCCTTTTTTAGGCAAGGTTCAAAAGACAAACCCACCTCCTTAGAAAACAAAAATGGAAAAAAAGGGTAATGCTGCTCAATGCCAGAAGTCTAAATCTCAAGATGCAGGCTCTCGAAGCACTCCTCAGTATGGAGAACTGGGATGTCTGTGCAGTAACTGAAACCTGGTTCAAGGCTCCTGAGAGCACCCCAGCGCTACCAGGCTTATACCTCGTATCATGCTTTTCGACCCCAAAACTCGGACCAAACCAAAAAGGGAGGGGGAGTGTCTATATTCATCAAGGGCAACCACACCTCCATGTTAGTGGCAACACATGAAGCATCAGAGACCATCCAGGTGCAACTAACCGTAGGCAAAACTGCTATACAACTGGTAGCATGTTACAGACCACCCTCCCAATCTCAGGAACCCCATTCAGCCTTCCTGAAGACATTGGAGAATATGAATGTCTCACCAAACACCATCATATTGGGAGACTTCAACTACCCTAACATAGACTGGGTGCATTATTCTAGCCCAAACACCCTAGCCCAAAGGTTCCTGGAATTCATAAATTCAAATGCAATGGAACAGCTAGTCACCTCTCCCACAAGGGGAGATAATATACTAGACCTGATCATCACAAACATGGGGACAAAGTGCTCCACATCGGAAGTACACCCCTCACTAGTGAGATCTGACCACAAACTAATCACCCTGGATATACATATCCCACCTCCACCCCCAACACAAAAGACTACAGTGAAAAACTTCTCAAAAGCAGACTTTACACTTCTTAAAACTGAGATGGTATCCTTTAAGCCCACTGGGCCAGTGGAAACCTCATCCCACAATGCAGAATCCTTCACAAATGCTTTCTATGGACATCTCCAAGAATGCATGGATCATGCAATCCCAAATAAAACCAAGACCCTCTCCACCAAGGGCAGGCGTCCTGTATGGTGGACCCCAGCCATAAACAAATTGTATAACAAAAGAAGGAAGCTACTGCACGACAGAGCAAAATCCCATAAAGAGAAGCATCTCTGATCAGCACTAGTAGAAAGCTACGTTCTCTCATAAAAACATCCAAGGCCAACTTTGAGAGAAAAATCGCTATGGACACTAAAGATAACCACAAGGCCTTCTTCAGCTATGTTAGAAACCTGGGTGGAAACCCTCAGATATGTTCCTAGTTAGTTCACAATGACAAAAAATACACTGAATCCACAGATATTGCCAACATTCTGGCAGACCGGTTCAGTGCAAATTTCTCCCCTCCCTCACCCCCAAAAAAAGAAATACTTATCCCAGCTGAATGTAAACTCCCTGTCATCTCAGATGTCCAGGTGAGAACCGCCCTCAGCAAAGCTAAAAACACAGCATCAATGGGACCTGACGGTATCCTGGGTTGCGTGCTACTTGAACTCCAAGAGGAGCTAAACCCGCACATAAAAATGCTATTTAACCTTAGCCTTACTACAGGTGTACCTGAACAATGGCGTACAGCAACAGTAGTCCCACTCCACAAAGGAGGCACCTCTACAGACCCTGGTAACTACCGCCCCCATAAGCTTAACCAGCCTGGTCTGCAAAGCTATGGAAAGAATCATTATGGAACTCAAACAGAGACATTGGGGACTTACAGACACTTGATCCCACCCAGTTCGGCTTTGTAAAAAAGGCAGATCCTGCCTTTTGAACCTGGTTGACTAACAGTCACTAGAGCCATTGACGAGGGCAAAGCAGTCCATACAGCCTACCTGGACTTGGCCAAAGCTTTCGACACAATACCCCACTCTGGCATCATAGACAAGCTCAACAGCTTAAACGTAAATCCATATGTCACAAGATGGGTGACAAACTGGCTAAAGGACAGAACCCATGTCAGACTCAAAGTCAGTCACAAGTGGTGTCCCACAGAGCTCTGTCCTGGGACCCCTCTTGTTCGGCATTTATTTCTCAGATGTGAAAGCAAACATGGGAGGGTTGTGGCTGACAAAGTTCGCAGATGACTGCAAACTAGGTGCCATAGTCGATACACCAGCTGACACATACATCCTACAGAAAGGCCTCACTGAAACGGACAACTGGTGCCGGAGTCATGGCCTTAAACTAAATGCCAAAAAATGTATAGTCATCCCCTTTGGGAAAAACAAAGTACCCACAAATTATCACATAGACAGTAACCCACTGAGTACAGAAAAAGTAATCAGAGACCTGGGGACTCAAGTCGATAGTGACCTCTCATTTGACACCCACGTTGCCAAAGTGGTTAGAAAGACTTTCTACCTTGCCCACCTTATCATGAAGGGATTCACATCCAGATCAAAGGAGGTCATTGTACCCCTATACTCCTCCCTTATCAGGCAAATGATTGAGTACAATGCCCCATTTGGTATGTACCTCACCCGGCACTTGCAACAGCTAGAGAGACCCCAAAAGTACCTCACCAAGAGGATCAAGGGTCTCCAACATGTGTCATATGCTGCCAGACTAAAGAAACTCCAGCTCTATTCAGTAGCATACCGCCTGCTCAGAGGTGATCTGTGCCTGACGTACAAGGCCATGTCCAATCAGGAATTGATGGACATGCTCCACCTCAAAAAAATCCAAATCCATCAGAACCACGAGAGCTAAAGATTTAAACCTCAGCACAAATATGAATAGGACATGCTGGAGGGACAGATTCATAACTCGGAGGCTTCCCATACTCTGGAACAGAATCCCAGTTCATGTTAGGCAGAGCCCCTCACCGACTCTCTTCAAGAGAAATCTTGACGAGTGGATGGGAGATCGTAGGTTTACCCCAGGGGTAATCTCTGTGTCACTACTAGACAGAGGCACAGTATTCTAAATCTATTCTGTACACTTTTGAAAAATTACATGGAGTGGCGAAAGCCACATCACTATGGCTAGGCTTATAAATGCCCCAGGGCAGATAGCCTAGTACTAAACTATGAAACTATGATTATTTATTGTATGTTTTTAAGATTTCATGACTGGATGAACTTCATGTGACTTAATTAGTTATTTACAATAGATGTTAGTGGCCTATTATATGATCTAATGAAGTTATGTTTAATGTGGAGAGAGAAAGCACTAAACAAAAACGCTGCAGTGTCCTTGTGATGGCATTTTATAGCATTTTACTTTTCAATCCCTATATATGAAACTAAATACCATTCTCCTATGGAGTTCCTAACCCTTTATACATTCAGAGACGTTTATATCACCTAACAAATATGCTCAGAGATTTGCAGATGTTATTAATGCAAACTCTCTAGGGCAGTTATTTTATACACACTAGCTAGAGGCAATGAAATCCTGGACTTGTTCCATGAGGGCTGTTTTGAGTGTGTACCTTTAACTTCCAGTGGGTGTAGCTTCAGCCTTTAAAAAATTAAGATATCACCTTATAGTACTAACAAATAGTCACTGACAGAGCTCGTATGTCAATACAATTCTGTTTGCCAACATGTATGCTTCAAGATAAAATATTCCAATACCTTATATGTATCATGGTATTGGAATTATTAATGCAAATATGAACAGGCAATATTTGATGCCTAGAGGAGCAGTAGGAGGTAACTGCAGAAATGCCTGGAGACGTTACTGGGCTGTAATGAGTTAAAGGACACCTCTGTTCTCTACCAGTCCTTACCAATTAAGGGACAGCTCTGTTCTGTACCACTTGCAACTCTCTCCTCAGTCAAATCTGACCATAAATGAGCAACATCCGTTATAATGCTAAAACTAGAAGCACCTCACAATAATTCCATTTTTTTTCAAACATCTTTATTGAATTATCACTTGCGACATAGTAATCAAACTATAATTAAACCATACTGATACACTCCCAGTTGTAAACATTATACGTCGCTCAATCCACCCAATCTTTTTCAGTCAAACATTACATAGCTCATTTAAGTCCTGCTGCCTTTTATATACCTCATTCCTCCCTTGTATGTACTGTTCCAATTCCTATTTTTCCCCATGTAGTTTGTCTCTACCCTTTTCTAAAGGTCTCAATTCCAGTTTTTTTATCTCTGTTACTATACTCACCATTTCTAATACAGTTGGCTTAGATTTTGGATTGCCATTTTCTAGTAATTGCTTTAACAGCCACATTATTAGACACAGCAAGGCCTTACCATGTCTAGGCAATCCAGATTCTGTACCAAAGCTCAGAAAAAATCTCCCTTGTCAGACCAATCTGCCCACCCAGAATCTCCAACAGTGCCCTTCGCATAGAAAGTGACTTGATGACCTGGCTAAATTCAATATCCCCTCTCTACCAGATGACCCCATTGTATATGCTGAACATTACACTCGTGTAACAGCTGCATAGAGGCATCTGTCCTAAGTAAATACAATGCCAAATTTTTGGCAGCAACCAAATATATAAATAGGTTCCACAACAGGAAAAAAAAACTCCCTGCACATTAAAAGAAATGCAACTCCCAACATGCCAAAAATGCTCTTGCTAAACTTAGCAGGGAGTATCAGTTCATGCCTGGCTTGTGTTTATTTGATCAGGAAGTAAAAATAGCCACTCCGGCTAAACACAACCACAAAGCCTTCTTTCCCTTTGTAAGAAACCTCAAAAACAATGCCCAACACTGCACAGAGCTAATGGCGAATGAACTCAGATGCAGAGGACACAGTCAGTCAATCTACTAGCTGATATATTTAGCTCAAATTTCACCCCCCCCAAAAAAAAAATTTCCCAGATCACATACCTGCATGTATTCTGCCCAACCCCCACATCTCCCATGACAAAGTCCTCAAGGCACTACTCAGAGACAGAACACTGTTTTGATGGTGCTTGACAACCTACCAGGATGCCTCCTCGCTAGCCTGAATCAGGACCAGTCAAACTCCCTACAAAGATTATTCATTATCAGCTTCCAAATGGTCAATATGCCAAGATGAAGGGAGGACATCAGCAGACATTTCCCTGAACAAGAGCAGGATGTCAGCAGTCCCAGGTAATTATGGACCAAGTCTGGAAAGGATCATTATGCAATTAATAAGAACAAAGGTAGTCTAAAACTCCTTAACCCAAGCCAATTTGGTTCTGTCAAGGGCAGATCCTGCCTACTCAACCTGGTTGAAATCCTTGAGAAGGTTACTGAAGAAATGGATGAAGGGAAGAAAACTCAATACACAATACATAATTAGATCTCAATAAAGGTGGTCAGTGTTATTCCACACTCTGGTATTATAAAACTCACCCAACCAAATGTCAATCCCAGTATAACTCAATGGACGGCAAACTGCCTCACAAACAGAACCCAGGAAGTTAGGGTAGGTGGCTCCATCTCCTCCAAGAGACCCGTCACCAGCAGTGCAGCACAGTACTTGCCCATAGGCCACTCTTCTTTCATATTTACTTCTTGGAGGTCAAAGCCAAAGTTATGGGCTTATGGCTCACCAAGTTTGCTAACTGTAAATTAGATACCATTATTAACTCTCTAGAGTACAACAAAAGTCTTCAAGAGAGCCTTTTGGGGGAAAAGGTATGGTGTCCAGATCCAGAGATGTGATCATTCAACTGTATTTAGCACTTATTAGCCAAACCACTGACTGTAATACCTCTTTGGCAAGTACTCGTCCAAACAACACAAATGGTGCAATCTGTTTTCTTACCAAGAAAATCAAGAGAGTCATAATAAAAACTACAATGATAATCTCAAAGCCTTGTGGCTATTCTCTGTACCATAGAGGTTGCTGAGGGGTGACTTCTGCCTCACGTACACAGCATCAGCAGATCCTCTCAAACTTACAGCACATCTGCAAGTCCAATGATGGCATAAACACCTGATAAAGGGAAAACTTAATCTCTTTTGCAACAAACAATGCGTTAGAGGAATAGACGTGTAGACCCTTCAATGCCATGTCTTCAAAAAAGAAAGTATTTTTTCTTATTCTCTTCAAACTTAACCTGGATGAATGGATGGGAAACTGCAAGTGTATTCCTGAAGAGCATACTTATCACTTACAGAAAGGGGAAACATGTAAATATTCTGCCTGCTACAGGTTACTCACACTTACACTACAAAGAAAAAAACTCACGGGAACGCATAGCTATGCTTCTAAAGCTTCTTCACTGTCAGTAGCCCAGTAAAAAACTGTGAAACTAAGTAGTATGGCTGCTGAAATAATGAAGAAAGGAAGGGAGACTTTCCTTGCGGCCACCATCTTACAGACCAACAATAATACTAAATCACGATTATAAAAAGTGTTCATGGTCATTTTGGCAAAGAAGCTGGAAGCAGCGCTAATTCAAGCTGGTAGACCAGAACCAATCTAGTTTCACATAGGGAATGCGAAGGCATTAAGTTATACATACCCTTATAACAACACAGGCTGTCCAGTGGAGAGAAAGAAGACTGACACCATTTGCACTGGAAGCAGAAAAAGCTAAATAAAAGGTAGAATGGGAATTTGTGTCTCTGGTATTTAAAAAAATCTGGCTTCCTGTTATCAGTTGGTGAGGGTACAGAGAATGGCTTACGCTTGCAAAGATGTTCCCTACCTGGTGAGTGGCTTGTCGAACAGCCAGTCAAGACTGTAGATCAGAGTATAATGTGTGTGTGTGTGTGCTTTATCTTTAAGAAGCATGCGAGGCTGCACGTGCAAGTATAAATTCCAGACACGTGCAATTCCTAGTGCCATTTTGTTTCGTTTTTTCAAAAACATTTTTATTTTTTCATTATAAAAATATGCAAATGTACATATAACAAATACAATAAAATAACAAAACTATTAACATTCATCCAGGACAATCACTTTATCCGTGAGAAGTTATCAGTATTTGTTCAAAAGGTTTCCCAATTTAATGTCATGAGTTATTTCTTTTTTTATGAGTTCTATAACAAATGGTTTACAGTTCTTTTTACAAACAATTTTTGCTAAATTAATAAAATCTACTTTTCTAGTTCAAAGTAATAACTTTTATGGAAATTGCAAGAATTGACCAGAGTAACGGAATCTGAGATTTAGGTATTACATTAGGTACAGGAACATTAGTGAATAGGATTACTGAGTTAGAAATAAGACACAGTTATCAGACCATTAAGCATTTACAAAATATCAGAGGTCTTTTCAGTATTGAACATTTCTACATTCAATGAACATGTGAACCCAGTTGGCCTCTAGAAATTCATCACATTTCCAACATTTACTTTCACTGTTTTTGGAGTACAATATTTATTTTATGGGGAGTATAGGAACTATTCATAAATCTCCAATACAATGAAAAAGAGGTACCACACGTAGAATTTCAATAACATTTTTTTTGGATTCATCAGATATTTGTTCTTTATTAATCTTTACAAAGTAATTCCAAAACTCAGAGTCAAACTTTAGAGCGTCTTCTCTTAGTATTTTATAGATAGGGGAGATACTTAATTTTTGCTTATCTGCCTTTTCAAGACACCTAAAAAAAAAAGCTGAATTAAACTAGGTATAGATTCAGTGACTAGGTTGATGGATATTCTCATTTTGTTTTCTATAAACTGCCATAATGAGTGTATAAACAACCATCTTGACTATTATCAAAACTACATAAGAGATACTTGAGAGTTTAATGTGTAAAAATTTTAAGGAAAACAACTTGATAATGTTGAAAGAATCTAGGCAATCAGAGGAGTATGCTACAGGGAATACAAGAAATAGAAATCATTTGATGTAATTACAATTATATTTTTAAAGTTATTAAATATTTGATTAATGCCAAAAAAAGATCAAACTTCTTAATAAACAAAATTCACATATAAAACAATGAGCTCTACTTATTCCATATTGTTCCTTAACCTGATTTTCTATAGTTCTGACATCAGTTATATGAATCTTATGTACCGTTTTCCAGCCAGATATATAGGTAGGTGTGATCCAATGTAATATTACATTAATTATAATGGATTTGGAATGAAGATCTAAGCTAAGGAATGCTATCCCATTACTTTTCCAAGCTCTACTGTGCCATTTACATGCAATCCTAGGTTTTAAGGGGAACCATAAACATTTAAGTACCATGGAATCTATTTTTTTTTTTAAATTTTGGGAAGGGATAGTATCAATTAATGTATATAAAACAAATTTTTAGGTAAAATATTTTAATTAAAGAGAGCCTATCCTCCATTGTGAAGAACATTTATTCCATCTTTTGATTAGTTCACTAGTGATGGTTATTCAATTATTGTAGTTTAGTTTAACAGACTCTTTCCATGTACTCTTTATACTGACACCCAAATATTCTAATACATCATTCTCGCAATTAAACAGGCTATTCTCTCAAGTTTGTGTTGATCTTTTTGTTAATTAGTAATGTTTTGGATTTATTATGATTAAATTTAAGCCTTGAAATTTTCAAACTTGCTTAATGTATTTATAACATCATGCAAAGAACCATCAATATCACCCAACGTTAACATATCAGCAAATAACTGTACCTTAGAAAAATAGTCCTCATTAATTTGAAACGCTTTTATATTTTGCTTGATTCTGACATATGTAGCAAAAGGTTCCATTGAAAGAGCAAACAACAATGGTGACAAAGGACAACCTCGTCTAGTTCCCTTGAGGATTTCTAGTGGTGAGGATTGACATGATCGGATTTTCACATAAGCTTGTGCCCCACTATAAATTTTCATTAACAAGTTGACAAAATCTGAGAAGAATTCAAAACCAATCAGAATTCATTGTAGACCAACTAATAGAATCAAAAGCATTTTCTATGTCTAGGCTGATAATAGCATGCAAATACAAAAAAACTGTGTATTAATGACAATAATTTAATAAGGTTATCTTGCACTTTTCTCTGTATGATCATTATGTATTAGATTTGGTAATATTTTATTTATCCTATTAGCTAATATTGTCATGAAAATTTTATAAATCAGTGTTTAGTAACGGAATTGGCCTATATGAAATCACAAGATTTGGGGTCCTTACCTTGTTTAAATATGGGGAGATAGAGTATTTCCATGATAGGGGTGTTTTGCTTAACCATAGTAAAGGCACTCATCATTTTCTTTATTATATATTCAAGGAAAATCTTATATAGTTCAGGAATTATTCTATCCAGTGCTGGAGCTTTATCATCTTTTAAGTTTTTTAGTTGCTCTTTCACTTCTGTTAGTGTTACTTGTCTACTTAATATGCTATTTTGTTGTATTGACACCTTAAGTAGTTATATTTTCTTGAATAAAAGTATTATATTATCTGTCTCCAAATGTGGTGCGTTATTATTTATATCTTATCTTTATAGTAGTTTTTTTGAACACTTCTAACATACCCATTAAGTTACATGTACTGTTAACTGAACCATCACTTTTATATTTAATCTCATTAATGGATGGTTTATTTTTCTGGATCTTACCGCTATTTTATGTATATATTTGGGATTTACAGCATAAGATTGCAATTTCAATTTTTCCAGGTTTATGGCTACCTTATGATTCAGAACCAAGTATTTTTGATTTAACTTAGTAATTTTATGTGCTACTTTATTTGGTTTTGCATCCATTTTTATCTTGTCTATGTTTTTTTGTAAGTCTAAAAGTTCTTTGTCCCACACTCCTTTTTTTAAGGCACCAAGATTTTACTCCAATATAAATATATATATATATATATATATATATATATATATATATATATATATAAAAAACTTAAAGGTGTCCCACAGTACAGTATCAGTCACGTCACCATTTGTTTCCATTAAATTTCATTATCCATTCCCTAAAGTCATTTAACTTAGTTATGTAAGCAGGAATTCTCTGTAAAAATCTTAAATCATCTGTATATGTAGTTGATGTAAAGTTTATAGCATTATGGTACGAAAGTAGACAAGTCATTATAGATACGTCACTTATTTTAGAGTATACATTACTTGATACAAAGACCTTATCAATGTTTGTTTGTGTACCAAACTGGTATGAATAGTGAGAATAGAATAAGGAAAAATGTTCTCTTAGACCATGTATATATTTAAGGTTCATGTGGTTTGTAAAGTCATTTAACTTCTTGGCTTGAGATGTTAGTTTTATCATTGCCTGACAATAGGCAGTTAAAATTGCCTGTTGCTATAATTTCCCCTTTTGCATTTAAAGTAATCAGGTCCAGATATTTGTCAACATATTTAATACTCAGTCCGGGTATCCAGTATGCATCAAAGCATAATACTTCCTACTGATTTCCAAAATAACCATGCTTAGCATCCCATCTTTATCTGAAACTGTATATATAATTCTCGGCATAGTGCAAGTACTTATCCACAGAATAAGTGTGTGCCCCTTCTCTTAGTCTTAAAACATGAATCAGCCA
>NC_056737.1:1727465595-1727678095 GCF_019279795.1 Protopterus annectens | reverse complement strand
CTTTTTCACCCATCTCGAAATGGGAATTGGTCCAAGTTGATTTCAGCACTAAGTCTTTGTCTTGCGAGGAAAGAAATCTAACTATTATAGACCTGGGGTTAGATGAACTCCGAGATGAAGCTGGATTTGCCAGGGACCGATGAGCCCTCTCAATTCCAAAAATAGAGGGATTCAGGCATGTTTAGCGCTGATGAAAACCAATTATTGAGGAATTGAATAATGTTGACACCTTTTTCTTTTGCAGAAATTCCATACATTATTATGTTATTCCTCCATGATCTTGAAGAAATTTAGTGTGATGTTCATCTTCTGTCACTCTAGTATCTAGGTAAGTTACGGTTTCTTCTAAGGCAAAAATCTGTTCAGATTGTGTTTTTATTATTCCATTTAGAAGTTCCAGTTGTTTACTGCATTCTTGTTTGATATCATCCATTTTGCTTTCAAATGTGTCCATTTTTAGTGACAGTTCTTGGATGTTTGTTATTGTGGTGGTCTACTTGGCTTTTTTCTACATGTTTGTTATTGTAAGATGTAGTTCTTTCTTCACTGCACTCTCCTGGTGTGGGTTCTTAGAGTTGCTCATCTTGAGATCTCCAGTAGAAAACTGCTTGACAGGAATAATTAAAAAAAAAAACTCTTGACTATGCATTAATTTTTAGAAAATAATAGTCTATGTTAATCTAACTTTTAGAATACTTTTAGTTAAGATTCTAAAAATTAATGCATATTTCCCTGTCAGGATATTAAAATCTAAGCAGAGCTATGGATTTCTGCTATCAGACTAGCATCTTGGCCATGCCCCTCCCTAGTGCCATTTTGCAGAAGCAGCCAGAGAGTAAGCATGTATGATCGCAGCAGTTAGTTTGTATGCAAGTTAGTCATAGTCAATAAGCCTCTATAGTTATGTGCTTATATAGAATAAAGTTGTATAAACAGAACCCAAGAAGACTTGTTTGTGTACCAACATGGTGTCAGAACCAGGATGGAAAAGAGAATATTTGGAGCCATGAGATGTAAAGACGACGGTGAAGGTAAAACAGAGAGAAAACAGTACAAACATTCAGAAAGAATCAAAGGTAATGAAAAATAATATGAATTATCTACTCAATGCAAAGAGGCAAAGGGCACAAACTGCGTTATCAGGCAAGAGGAAAATATAAAAAAAAGTTTTAAGTAAAGAAAATGTTTAACATAAAAGCATTTAACAAGACGATTTACTTAAAAAACAAGCATGTTTTAGAGTAAAACAAGCACAAAAGTACATTGGGCATAAAAAAGGGCTTAAAACCAGCAAACAGTAAGCAAAAAAAATATATAAATAATAAAATCAAGGAGACTGCTTGTGTTTGGACAAAGTCCTGTGTTTGGGCATAACTATGACTTCATATTGTATTCAGGGCGTAATTATAGTTATTCGAAGTATGTCAAAAATGCTTTCAATGTGTGCTTATTACTGTGCATGTATTTCAGAGAGATCACTGTGTGCAAAGTGCAACTATTTTGTGTAATCCAGTCAAAGCATGGTCATCTGAAGAAATGTTCTTGTGCTGGGTGCGTTTATTCTCAAAGTGCCACCATTACAGAGTGCTTCTTGTACTGTAAAGAGTTGCCTAGCAAGGTACCACCACTTTGGGGACATTTCAGTGTACTGCATGTAGTCATCTGCAATATGCAAACTTCAGATATTGAATTTGGGCAACAGAAGTTATTCACAATGTACAGTTGCTTGACATGTTTCTTGCACTGATAAAAGGTGTTTCTTATAAAAGATTACAAGAGTATTACAGTGCTCTTGAATTGCTCTGTTGCATCGTAAAGTTCTCTAAATGTTTCTTAAAGTGATGACTTTCAAATGATGGCATATGACTGTAGCACTCCTGCCTTTATCGAAATTGTTACAACCGATTACTTTAGCACTTCTGCCCTTCTGCAAGCATAGCAAGTGTAAATAACTTTAGCATTTATGCCTTTACTAATTTCAAAAGTAAATGACTTTAGCATTTCTGCCTTTACCAAAGATTTCATAAAGCATCGCAAAGTCCGAGAAATTACACCGCAAAGCATCAAAAGTTTAAAAAGCAATTCCGCAAAGTTTCATAAAGCACTGATGGCCCAAAAAAGCTATTTCACAAAGCACAGTAAAGCATTTAGAAATCTGAAAAGCTATTTCACAAAGTGCAATATTTAAAGCATCAAGAAGCCTGAGAAATTTATTTTGCAAAATCCAGTTATTTGAAAGTACTACGAGGTTGCTCAGTCACACAATTCTGATAAGCTTAGAGAGAGAAAGTACACAGAGCACAAAAGCATTAAACAAACTGTTTTTATGCTTATGCACGTGTGTATATTTGTGTGTATTTGCAAAACACTTCGCTGGTACAGGTTAATAATGGCAGACAGATTTCAAAAACCTCAACTACTTTTATTTGATCAGAATATTGCAGAGAACTGCAGAATATATGAACAAGAGTAAGATTTTCATACAAGCAGCTTATGCAGATAAAGAGGCACATGAAAAAGTATTCATTTTGCTAAATCTAGCAGGATCTGACGCCATAGAAAGAGAACGTTCATTTGTATATGCACCAGCAGTGTATGAAGTTGCAGACCGCCACATTATTGTGCAAGCTGAATCAAGGGAAGATGCAGAGTGTTTGAAGCACAACTTTGGAGAAATGTGCAACCCCCAGACGAACATTACATTAAAGAGGCATTTGGTTTTACACAAGAAATCAGAAACCAGGGGAAACATTACAAACTTACATAACTGACTTAATATCACCAAACTGGCACATTTTAGCTTTGTTTCTCAACATATATAACAGACTTGCAAAAGTGAGAATGAACAACTCAATGCAACCAGCAGTGCGAGATTTGTTGCGTACAGATGTGAAGAAACTTGTTTCAGTAATACTTTCATGTTATCGGGCTGAAAACTGTTACAACTTATTACTCCACATAGTCCAACGATCAGTGCAACCTTTACTAGGTCTCGGATAGTTTGAATGAATCTACTTTCTTTTGCTAAAGAAGTTCATCATGAGTGCAGCTCAAGTTCAAGTTTTTCCAAAGCCATTTTCTGAGAGTATGCTGATGTTCTCGATGAAATATTGGGCCAACTTCCAGTTGTGTATTCTATGAAGTTAGATCCCGAGGCCACTCCAGTAGTCACACCAGCAAGAAGAGTTCCAATAGCAATGCAATGCAAAATACAAAGTTAAAGCAGGAGGTAACAGCAAAGCAGAGCATGACAGAAACCTCAAGAAAGTTCTAGACAGAGAATGTGAAGTAAATGAAGCTCAATCCTCTGAAGTGCAACTTCAGACTTCCAGATGTGTCCTATGTCAGGCATTTGTTTACAAGTACAGGCTTAAGACCGGACCCAACCAAACAAACATGCTATTTTAGAGATGTCAGCACCAGATAATGTGCAAGGTTTACAGTGTTTTCTGGGCATGGTCAACTATTTAGGCAAGTTTAAACCAGACTTCAGTGAGTTGACAGCACCTTTGCTAACATGCAAAAATGTTGATGTTCCAACCACGAACATACATCAGAAGGCATTTGATGACCTTAAAACAGAAATTGCCACCCCACCTACGTTAAGATACTATGATGTGAATAAACCAGTTCTTTCCCGTGATGCTTCAAATTTTAGTCTTGGTGCAGTTATTCATCAAGAGGGCAGACCCGTAAGCATATGCATCTAGGACACTTTCTCAATTTGAAGAGCTTTGGACGATGGTTGTTTTCACATGTTGAAACAAAAAACTCCAAGCGATCACCATAGCTAAAAGCATATGCAGAAATGACAGGATAAGCGCTTTCACACAAAGTGCTTCTTCAGATCCACATAACAGACAAACATTGCATCCAAGTTTAAATATCTTAATAAAACAACCAATAAAAGCCAATCAATAAAACAATTAAGTCACTGATGTGATCTGCGTTTCTTAAGAACAGGTTTTAAAGGCATAGTAGCATTACTTCCTGGTGATTTATCTGCTTGCATTCTTGCTACCCACTGCATTTCAGCTAACTGTACTCTATTGTTAATATCACCCCCCCTTATTATCCGATATAAATTGCAGTACTATAAATTCAAACGTGTGCCCTTCATTATTGGATATGTGCTTAGCTACGGCATTAAAAAGATTCATTTTCCTGATGTCACCCAGATGTTGCATAATGTTTTAAGACTACCCCTCGCCTATAGTAGCAACATCTTTAAAGTATGTGAGATTATACATAAATATTGGCCTATTTTGGCATCTAATGATCAGTTAAGAGCTACAGTATGTGATAGACCCGGTTATACATTTAAAAAAAAACTTTCTTTGAAAAGGCAACTCTGCTATACCACTAACAGCAGTACCAAGGTAATTTCCAACAGGCATGGTACATTTCCATGCAGAAATTGCAGGGCCTGCTCACTTGTTTCAAGGAGAGATACCTTTATGCATCCCTCTACCAATTGTACATTTACTTTCAACTTGTGTGCAGACTGTAAATCTAAAGATCTAGTTTATTTGGCCAGCTGTACATAATGTGCCTCTTTCTATATTGGTAAGACTACCAGAATACTCAAAGAAAGTATTATGCAACATCTGGGTGACATCAGGAAAATGAATATTTTTAATGCTAAGCACATATCCAATAAATGAAGGGCACACGTCTGAATTTACAGTACAATTGATATCAGATAATAAGGGGGGGTGATATTAACAATATAGTACAGCTAGCTGAAATGCAGTGGATAGCAAGAATGCAAGCATACAAAATCAGCAGGAATTAATGCTACTATGCTTTTAAAACCTGTTCTTAAGAAATGCAGATCACATCAGTGAGAATTGTTTTACTGATTGGCTTTTATTGGCTGTTTTATTATTGTTAAGATATTTAAACTTGGATGCAATGTTTGTGTCTCATATGGATCTGAAGAAGCACTGTGTGAGAAAGAGCTAATCCTGTCGTATTTTTAATAAACTACAAATGCTTTTAGCTGTGGTGGTCTCGGAGTTTTTGTTTTTTACATTTGCAGTTTGTTCTCCTGGCTGACCTTTGGCTGCTGGTGGTTGCATTTTTTTATTCTATTCTTGTTTTCACATGTTCCAAGTTTCATGATTATATTTATGGTCGAGCGATCCAGACTGAAACTGATCATCAACCTCTAGTTAGCATTCTAAAGAACCCTATGCATTCCATTCTGGTGAGATTACAAAGAATGATGCTCAAATTGCAAAAGTACAATTTCAAAATAGTATATCTGGTCCTTATCCAGATCACCTAGTACAACAGAACAGCTTGATGCTGAAACTTCTGACTTTGATGTAATGTCTGTGCATAATTTTTCCACCACTAAGACTTGAGTTGAGAGATCACACTACGACTTGATCCAAATTCACAAAAGCTTAATCATTACATCAATGCTGAATGGCAGTCAAAGTAATCTAGTGCATCTGTATTTTCCTTACAGAGATGAATTGTTGATGGAAGATGGCATTATTTCCAAAGATCCTAAAATTGTTGTTCTTGCTTCCTTACAGCAAGAATATGTTCAGATTTTGCATAGTGGTCACCCAGGTTTATTATCCACTAAGAAAAAGAGTGAAAGAACTAGCATTCTGGCCTTCATTACTGAAAGACATTGATAGAGTTATTTCTTCTTGTTCAGTATGTAATAGTACCTACAGACACTTGCAAAGAGAACTGCTTCAGCTAAATTCAATACCTGAACTACCTTGGTTTACTGTAGCAACTGATATCGTTGAGTGAAATCAACACTACTTGGTTTTGGTAGACTCTTAATCAATTTGGTTTGAGATGGGCCTACTATCAAACAACCTCAACAGCTGTTACTACTAAGTTGAAACATTTCTCAGTTCATGGCAGTCCACACAAACTTTATTCTGACCATGGTACTCAATTTACTAGCCACTTGTTTCAGAAATTTGCAAGAGAATGGGACTTTGTACATGTCACTAGTAGTCCTGAATATCCTCAATCTAATGGTCTAGCTGAACGAGCAGTACAGAGTGCAAAGCAGTTACTTGAAAAGTCAAAGTGTGACAATACCACTGTACTCTTGAATTTACTTAATCTCAAAAACATACCTTGTGATGATATTCTTGGCTCACCTGCTCAAAGACCATCTTCCAGACAGACTAGAACTATGCTACCTATTTCAAGTTTGTTGCACCCAATTCTAAGAACAATAAAATCATCAAGCCACAATTGTTGAAGCATAATATGCAAAATTCTAGTTACAGCAGATTACTTTGTTCACTAAGGGAAGAAGAGATGGTATGAATTCAAACAAAAGGTTTTCATATAATAGAACAAATTACAGGCATCTATGCAGAGCAGAGATCCTATCTGGTAAGCTCCGAGGGTGTGGAGTACAGGAGGAATCGCAGACTTCTTCCTGTACCAGAATCATCCTCATTGCAAATCACATCGTATCTGTGATGCACACTAAGTCAAAGAATGTCTGACATTCTTTCAGACCTGAATGTGTTCAAAAGTCTGATTCTGTTCCAGAAAGTAATTTGAACATTCCACAGGTCAACCATTTTGCAGAGACTGTCCCAGTTGCACAATCCGATTCCCAGTATTAAGTCACACGATACAGATGAGTTTCTAAGCCTAGTGCGACATATACAGCAACATGGACTTGACTGTACAAGTGTAGTTTGTATTATATAATGCATATCTTGAGATTACTTGCGATTTCTGCATGCTAAATCTCATGACAAATTGCCCAATTTCTCAAAGAGGGAGGAGGATACAGATCAGTTTAACGTGTGCTATATCTTTAAGAAGCATGCGAGGCTGTGCCTGCACGTATAAATTCCACACGTGCAAACCCTAATGCCATTTTGTGGAAGCAGTCACAGTAAGCATGTATTATCGCAGGAGTTAGTTTGTATATAAGTTAGTCACAGTTAATAAGCCTCTATAGTGATGTGTTTGTATAGAATAAAGCTGTTTAAACAGAATCCATGAACATGAAAATGACAAAGACCATCTTAAATAATCCACAATCAAACAACCTAAACACAATTACCGAGTGATAACACACAAAAAAAAATGCGCACAATGATTCCTGGATATCACCAATGCCTACTGTCTACACCAATCAGTGCCTACTCTACTACAGGCTGCATTCAGAAACAAAACACTCTCAGTGGAACCTCAGGATAAAGTCTACAACAAGGAGAAATATATTCTAAGAGCACACCACCCTAAGAACAAACTCATTCAAACAAGGAACCAAGGCAGAAGATGAAAAACTAGTAAAGGTCAGATAGGAGTTTTATTATTGCTCCAGCTCCAAAGATAACCACAAAGCTTTCTTTAAGAGCATCAATAATCTTGAACACTACTAAGCACTGCATGGAGTTTAGCTCAAAACTTCTCACTTGCGTCTCCTCCACACATCATCAGCCAGTAGTAGAACATAACATACCAGCTGTGTGCGTCTAGTCAACCTATCAAACATTTTTTTCTTGTTATTTGAAACATTGTCTCACAGGACATATTAAATCTCACCCTGTCCTACAGTTTAAGCGTCTATGGTTGTCCCTTTCCATACATTCAATCCAGGCATTGAATATTCTTACTACAGACCAAATCAGTCTTGCCAACCTAGGATAACATTATGGAACATATAAAAATATTTCAGGATTACAATCCCTCAATCCTTACCAATTTGGCTTTCTAAAAAGCAGATCCTGCCTACTTAGCTTGGTTGACTTTTCTGAAGAGTCAATGACATGCTAAAAGCCAAATAGGGACACACTGGCTCCCCGGACTTGGGAAATGTGTGTTGACACTATCCCACATAACAAAATCACTGATAAACTGACCAAACTAAAAATTAACCAATTCTCTATCTACTGAGTTATGTTTGGGTTAACAGACTGAAGTCAATCTATTAGGGTAGGTGGCACAGTCCTTTAAAAGACTCATCAGTAGCACTTTCCAGGGGTCCATTTTGGGATGGTTATGCTCAGCTTACACTTTGCTGATATCAAGGGTCTCCAGCTGGCCAAGTCTGCAGGAGAACGGAACAGAAGGCGTAATCATCAACACCTTAACAATACTTACTCTCTCAAACTCTTAACTACACAAACTTGTGCTGTTTGCACACCATGCTAAAATTAAATAAGTAAGTCCAACAACACGGAGATTGTTCACCAACTGCCGGAAAACACACTTTATTACAAAAACTCCAACAACGTAAACGCTTTTTAAAAAACAACTCTATGCGTTTTCGTCCACATAAGCACATGAGACTTCATCAGACAAATGAATTCATCACAAATGGCTCATTAAATACTTCCATAAAATTTAAAACAACCAATAGTAATTCATAACGTCATGTTCTCATCAAAACAATCAGAAAAAAGACTCATATACAGAATTAGGATAAAACAAGCTTCAACAATTAAATATTCTTACTAAAACCTTTTAAAAACCTATCTATATGTCTTATGTTCATTTAAATATAAATATTTAAAACTTCTCAAAGAATAAATAGATAAATAATCATCACAATCATTAGTTAATAAATTCATTCAATTGTTAAAAACTCATGAATATTTTTGCTTAAATAGCACCATCTGCTGTTCTTAGGGAGCTATTACTAGTACCATTTATATTCTAGCTGCTCTCAATTTTAACACAGGGATTAGTGAGATGTGCTCATTTAGACCAGGGAAACTTGTCGCCTCTAATATTTGCCACCATAGTTCTTTAAATTCCAACCATTCCTCCCAGGGGCCTCCTCTCATTTCCTTCTTAACTTGCTCAAGCACAAAAAAAGCAAATTTTGAACCCTCACATATTTGCGTGTGCTTATAAAGAGCATTTGTTTCTTTTTTTCTGGATACCTCATAAACGTGTTCATAAATTCTTTTTTTCAACGCTCTTTCTGTCTTACCTATGTAGTATGAATTGCATTGTGAACACATCGCCAAGTATACCACTCCCTGGGACTCACAGTTATAATGCTAAAATTAAATACTAAAAGACATGTAGCACTATACTCATTGTGAACACCCCCCCTGCAAATATAACACAGCTGATAGCCCCTCAAAACTGACAATGTCATTAAAGACCTGGACACATTCATAGCTAATGTACTCTTACTCTATCATACATCAAACTCCCCTACACTCTGCCTTCAGTATACCTATAATTGAATATAAATACCCCTTTTGCCACATTACTATTCAAGCATGTGGTTCAACTAAGGGGGGAAAAAAACTTCAATGGTTTCTTAAACTGTCACAGGTAGAAGCCCCCCACGATGCACAGAACACTTGAGAGCTCAGCAACTCCATTTTGTCCCCTGCAGACCGCTCTATGATGATCTCCACCTGGCTACCAGGCCTACGAGGAGAGAAATTATAATGAGCTGCTTAACCTACATGTCACTCAGAGATGCAGACACCAAGTCTAAGGACATAATTATTCACTGTAATATAAAATCGACCTGCTGGAAAGGGGATATCCTTCCCAAATCTCTTTCCAGTGTAAATAAGCACTCAAAACTATATTAAACAAAGCAAATAATGTGTTCTCTAAAGCCATTCAGAGCTAGTAACCATAAATATCACTGGACCAAGCTCATTTCTCCCTTATGTGCATAAGAGAACTGCAGTGGCTATACTCCTTATAAATCTCTGGGATCGATTCCTAGTGTAACACCGGCTACATTAAAAATGTTAACCTCTTTTTCCTTTCTATTCTCTTTTGTTCATCTGTAACCATGGGTAGGTACTAGGCTATCGGCCCAAGGGCCTATGTAAGACTAGCCAACAAGGTTCCCTGGCTTACGCCACCCAAGAAAGTTACTGTGCCACTGTCGAGCAGGGACACAGAAGTGATCCCTGGGGTGTATTTTCTATTTCCCATCCACTCATCAAGATCTTTCTTGCAGAGTGCTAATGAAGAACTTTGCTTGACATAGATGGGTAGCCTGTTCCAGAGTATGGGAAGTCTCTGGGACAGGAATCTATCCCTCCAGCATGCCCTGTTTATTGTGGTGAGAAGGTTCAGGTCCCTAGAGCATGTAGCTCGGAGGGATTGGGATTTCTTTAGGTGTAGCATGTCCAACAGCTCTGGGTTTGACATAGCTTTATATGTTAGGCAGAGATGATGACCTCGGAGTAGGCGATATGCTATGGAGTAAAGCTGGAGTTTTTTGAGGTGGACAGTGTACGGCATTTGAGGCCAGCAATCCTTTTTGTGAGGTACTTCTGTGGCCTTTCCAGCTGCTGCAGATGTCTTGTGAGGTACATTCCAAAAGGGGTGCTGTACTCTATAATGGGTCTAACGAGTGTCGCGGGGAACAATGACCTCTTTTTCCTGGACGAGAATCCCTTTACGATGAGGTGGGCCACGTAGAAGGACTTCCCGACTACTGTGGCGATGTGACTATCAAAAGGAGACACTACTGTCCACCTGGGTCTCAAGGTCTCATCACACATTTGTTGTTAAGTAGATTGCTGCCTATGTGGTAGTTCATGGGTACAGAGTTTTTATCAAAGGGGGTGACACTGCACTTTTTGGCATTAAGCTTGAGGCCATGGCTCTGACACCATCCGTCTCAGCGAAGCCCTTCTGTAGGATGTCCACATCATTTGGGGACTTGACTATGGCTCCTAGTTTGCAGTCATCTGCAAACTTTGTTAGCCAGAGGCCTTCTGTGTTAGGCTAACAGGAGAGGTCCCAGCGACGGAACCCTGTGGTATTCCACTTGTCACTGCTTTGAGGTTAGATTTGGAGTCTGCAACTTTTACAGTGTGGCTTCTGTTAGTGAGCCAGTTGGCAATCCATCTTGTGAAGTAGGGATTTATACCTAGTTTAGTGAGTTCAGCTATAATTCCAGAATGGGGGATGGTGCTGAAAGCCTTGGCGAGGTCAAGATAGGCTGTGTGAACCACCTTACCCTCATCTACAGCTTTGGTGACTGCTTCAAAGTCGATCAGGTTCAGGAGGCATGATCTGCCTTTCACAAACCCGAACTGGGTGGGATCCAGAGTTTGGAGGTTACCAGTGTCTTTGTTTATGAGTTCCATGATGATACGTTCCATGGCCTTGCAGACCAGGCTCATCAGGTTAATAGGTCAATAGTTCCTGGGATCAGTGGTGGCTTCCCCTTTGTGGAGTGGGATAACTGTTGCTGTGCGCCATTCAGTGGGCACAAAGCCGCATGTGAGGCTATTATTGAACATGGTGCTTAAGTGGGGAGCCAGTTCGTGTAAAACGCAGCCTGGGATGTTGTCCGGTCCCCATGGATGCTGTGTTTTTGGCTTTAGAGAGTGCAGCTTTTACCTGCATAGCTGTGATTACAGGGACTCTGCATTCTTCCTGTATAGATATGGCCCCTTTAGGGGGTGGGGGTAAAGTTAGCACTGAACCTGCCAGGATGTTGGCAATATCAGTTGGTTCTGTAATTTTCATGCCTTTGTGCTGCAACTCAGAGCAGATCTGGGTATTGCCATTGAGATTCTTGACATAGCTATAGAATGCTTTGTGGTTGTCTTTAGAATTAGTGGCAATTTTGTTTTCGTAGCTAGCTTTGGAGGATCTTATAAGGGATCTCCGCTTCTTACGGAGGCTGACCAGGGAGCTCCTCCACTCATGGGCTTTTGCTCTCTTTCGCAACAGTTTCTTCCTTCTGTTGTACAATTTGTTTATGGCAGGGGACCACCAGATTGGCTTACTTTTTTTTGGAGGATAGCGTCTTGGTTCTGTTTGGGATAGCACGATCCATGCACTCGTGCAAGTGCTTAGAGAGTGCATTTGTGTAGGATTCAGCAGTTGTAACTGTACTGTCCATCTGCATGGGTGTCATGAAGTTCACCACTTCTGTCTTAAGAAGCATGAAGTTGGCTTTGGAGAAATTTTTTACCGTGGTTTCCTTAATGGGGGGTGGGGGCAGGATGTGGATATCAAAGGTGATTAGCTTATGGTTGGATCAGACCAACACAGGTGTGGAACACCAGTCACTCATGTTGGTAATGACTAGGTCTACGATATTGTTGCCCCTGGTGAGAGTGTGGATAAGTTGATCCAGGGCATTGGAGTTTATGAATTCCAGAAAGCGTCGAGTTAAGGAGTTGGTACACGAGTAGTTTTCCCAGTTAATGGTGGGGTAGTCGAAGTCGCCCATTATTAGGGTGTTTGGTTGAACCCTAATATTTTCCACTACATCAAGAAAAGAGGAGGAGTGGGAATCCTGGGGCATGGTGGGGGATCTGTAGCAAGCTACAATTTGGATTGCAGTTTAGCCCAGAGTTAGTTGCACTTTTATAAAATCGGATGCATTATGCTGAGCAACTAGCCTGGAGGTGTGAATATCCTTAATGAATATGGACACACCTCCGCCTTTGGTGTTTCGGTCCACGTTACATGGCCGAAAAGTGTGGTATGAGATATAGCCTGGTAGTGCAGGGGTGCTCTCTGGAGCCTTGAACCAGGTCTCAGTCACTGCACAGACATAGATATTCTCCATTTTAAGGAGTGCCTCGAGTGAGTGCATTTTGAAATTTAGACTTCTAGCATTGAGTAGCATTACCCTCAGTTTTTGCTTGCCTGTTCCTGTTCAGTGTATTTGTTTCGGAGCTTAGGAATGTGTAATCTTATAAAGACAAAACACAGAGTGTTTTCTGAAATGTGCTTTCTCTAGACTTCCGGCTATCCCTTGAGAATGCAACAGAAGGATGAAACACCAGGAAATAGCTTTTAAGATGCAACTGCTGATGGACTTAATGACTTGCATATCACCAAGCAATACCAAAGCAGAAGCTAAAGAGAGAAACTTGGATGTGTATTGGGAATCTTTACTGTTGCCATGATTAGTAAAGATCTGGTCAGGTTATTGGTTTCATTCAGGCCAGCAACGAGGTGATGAGTTAGTGAAATGAATACTGCAGACTGAAAACAAGTCAGTGTATATAACTGTGTTATCTTTGATTTGTCCATTTGAACATCACTGTAGCTAAGCATAAGTATTTCTGTATCTGGAGCTTAGTTTTTCTGCCCTCACCCCATATGTACTACATTTTTTCTCTGTGTGTGACATTTTAATTTCTATTTACACAGTTTTCTTTAAGTGAAGTTCATATGCACAGTTATGTGGGCAACTATTATGTATACACTTGGTTAAAAACTGTGTGCACACATCTCTTATTAGACTGCTGCTATGCCTACTACCAGCAAGAGATTAATGGGTATGATTTCAAATCTGGCTTAACAAACAACTGGATAGATTACAAGTCACGGAAAACGTTTGCAACTACAGTTGTTTCAATAGTGTCTGCGATGTACAATGTCTGCAACTAAAGTGGTGTCAATGTTGTTTGTTTTTCATTAATATAAATGTAACACTGCCTATGCTGTAACACTGCCTATGCTGTATGTGATAACTTAATAAAGATGTTAATTGAAAAAAAAATTAGTTGGTAATTTGAGGTCTCTGTCGCTGAACCTCAGAGTGGTAGCAGAACTACAGTACTAGGGGAACCAAAGAATTCTGCCAGCTTTCCATGGGAATTGCATAGGTGATTGAAAATATTAACTTGTCTAAATGCAATTATCAAGGACAAAGGGGAACTGGAAGATAAAGGTTTGTAGAAAAAGAGCAATGAGACAGGGCTTGTGGTGCTTGGACAAAGACTCGGCTCTGCAAGTGGTCCTTATGTAGGACAGTCTGAGCGCAGGGGTTGGAAGCTTAAACCCAAGACAGCAGTACATATTCCCCTTTATGCTCCTGGGGCCATGCTGCACTTTGTGAATTAGTTATTGAAACAGACTTATGAGCACCGTCTTGCTTTTATCATACCCATGGCTGCTCTGGTGGAATTCAAACCTCATCAGTGCCAGCCCGGCCATCTTGACATCACATAAGTGGCAGTGGTACCATTCACACAATCACATTCATGGCAGTGGTGCTAATGTACCATCAGACAGAGAATGACCTTATGACTTCATTAGCTACACAATTTAATTTAAATGTTACCAAACACTTTATCATTAATACTAAATCGGGAGTTTAAAATCAGCAATGCATTTTACCAAAAGAAAAACTTAAACCACAACATGGGGGCACTTTGGCTTATTCATTTCTAGAACAGCCCATGCAAGATGTTCACATCAGTTTGTTTTAACTAGCGTTTCATGTTACTAATAAGACTTGAAATGCAGTGTGAATAATGTGATCAGAGACCATAAAAGTCTGTTTTGTATAATGACCCATACAAAATTATTCCATTTATAGCAGTGGTCCAAGTGCATAACAAATAAATTTAGAGTAGCAGACCTCAGGAGATCAGTTTTACAATAAGGTCTCTTATTTTCCAATAGTCTGGAGTAGCCTAGCCTTATAATCAAGAAGTGCCTTGTGCAGACACGTCACTAGGCAGCTGGATAACAGACAAATGCGTGGGTTTTAAGGGCCATTTTTGTCCACTGCATTTCTTGATGTTATCACTTGTAATTTATCAAAACTGCTGTCAAGAGAATACTGCAAAGTATTATGCTAGCCAGTAAACAGTGTGAAACAGCCCTGAGCACAACCAATACCATTAAAAACACAGCACACTTATGAAACCAAAAGTGCTTAAATTTTAAATGGTTACATTGACCTTGGGAGTTTTTTTGGTGCTCCTGTTTACTGTTTTTTTTTTCCACATTAGTCCAATTTTATAAGGATTTTATTGGAGTTGCAATATGACCACCAAAAAAAAAAAATCCTTATCTTTACTTCCACTCAACTATTAAAAACAAAGAAATCATAGGTTGGTACTAGGCTATCGACCCTAAGGCCTATACAAGCCTAGCCATAACAATTCTCTGGCTATTTCTTCCCACACTATTTACTTCCCTGGACCCCTGTCTAGCAGGGAGACAGACAGTCGTCAAGGTTCCTTTTGAAGAGAGCCACAGGAGGCACTCTGCTTGACATGTATGGGCAGTCTCTTCCAGAGTCTGGGGAGTCTCTGGGTCAGGAACCTATCCCTCCAGCGTGTTTTGTTTATTGTGATGACAAGGTTTAGATCCCTGGAGTATGGGGCTCGGAGGGATTGGGATTTCTTTAAGTGTAGCATGTCCAACAGCTCTGGGTTTGACATGGCCTTGATGTTAAGCAGAGATCACCTATGAGTAGACTATATGCGACAGAGTATGGCTATAGAGTTTTCTTAAGGCGGTCAGCGCAGGGCATCTGCTTTAGGCCTGTGATTCTTTTAGTGAGGTATTTCTACAGCCTTTCGAGTAGTTGCAGTCTTGAGAGGTACATATCAAACGGGGCACTGTACTCTATAATGGGTCTAATGAGGGATGAGTACAATGGGACAATGACCACCTTTTCTCTAGATGAAAAGCCCTTAGTGATGAGGTGTGCCACATAGGATTTCCTGACTGTTGTGGCAATGTCACACCAAATATCAACTTCTCACATATACAACCACCCAAACAATAAAAAAAAAAAATGTACTCCCAAAACAATGCATCACTATATCCAACTGATCCAAAGTTACCTAATCCTGACTACTCACTCATGAACACATACCTCTCATCTATACAGAATTCCACGATATTTCTCCATTTTGGGGGGCAAAATAATAGGGTGCCACAAATTCCCAAGTCGCCCCTTCAAATCCCAATTTTGTTTTGCTACCTTTGATGTTTAATAGTGTGAAGCATTGCTCGTCTCAAGTGACTGCTCATGCCAATCATCACATGCAGTTAGAGTGCTAGTTACTTAAAAAAAAAAAAAAACGGTAAAAACTGCAAGGAAGAATGCAGTTTCTTCATTCATGGTTTTTGAATACAAGAATGAATGATTTGTATTAAAACGGAGATTGTGTCACAGCTCTTGTCCTGTGCTGTCTATAGATGTGTGAAAGTGAGGGACAAATAAACTGTGTTATTTTACACTCGCTAAGCAGCACATAAAACAGAAATGTGTGCATGCATGTGTGTACATATCTGTCTGTGTGTGTGGTCCTGTGCCTCTCTGTGTGTCTGATCCTGTGTCTCTCCGTCTATGTTCCTGCCTGTCTGTGTGAAAGCAGAAGAGTGTGTATGACAGAGTGAAGACTGAGAGCGAGTGAGCGATACCCTGGCAGCAGTTAAGAGGTATGTGACTGTATTAGGGGGTTTAGTTATGTAATAGTGTGTGTGTGTGTGTATGTGTGTGTGTGTGTGTGTGTGTGTTGGTGGTTGCTACTATACTATTAAACTCCTCTAAACTAATGAGCAAAGCATGTAATATTGGAGCTGGGGAACACTAAACACCAGGGACTTTAATGTATTATTCCGTGTCATGTAAAAATTTTGAGTTTGCTACATCATACTTTTTCTAAAGTTTGAAACTCTATCTTTACTAACTGACTCTAATCGTCCATGGCTTATGAGGAATAGGGCAGTTATAAGAGGGAAAATAGGGATGTTCTGTAAAAATCAAGGACACTTGAGAGGTATGGGTGAGTGTGTATGTACACTGGGTTTCAATGTGTGCATTTGTGTAGAAGAGTGAAGGAGGAAGTACCACCTACGATACATGGGCTGTCAGTGGTGATTAATGCAGGAAAGTGCTTTTTAGCAATAGCGATAACACAAAGCAAATTAGACAATAATGCAGTCTTTCCGCACAACAGCTAATCATGTCTCTGAATCAAAGCTTCCATAATGACAAAAATTGCTCATTTTGACCCCAGCTGTTTATACCTCATGACAAGTTTCTTTCTTTCTGAATCCTAGCCTACGTCTTCTACACAAGGTTATTTTGGACATATTTTCACCATTCCTGTTTCTTCATAGTATCTTAGGATTTCAAATACCTCAGTTTTCAAATACTGTGTAAAATGTACTATTTTCAGAAGATTCTAAAAAAATGTTTGCAATTTTCTAGAAGATGCCAAGAGAAAATACACTGAAAACTTGTTAAAGGAATCCTGGGACACAATTTTATCATTCCCTATTGTGTTCCTGGGACGCAATCTGTGCAAGTAAAATGCTTAAAGGTTCGGCATTGTAATAAACAGCTGCTGAGTATTTTATACTCTAGTGCATCAATCAATCAATATGTAAATTATTTGGTAGTTAATTATTAATATGATTAGTCGCACAACTGTTAAATTTAGTTAGAAATTCCATCAAATTAAATTTATGGTGTGAAAGTATTTATGTAGCAGGTAGCAAGTTTTCCTACTTGTATTTACTGTATGCAGTCTTAAAATTTCATGTACGCAGCAGCATAATCTTAAAGTTATACCCACATTGTCAACAGCGTACAGGCCATTTATTGATTTTTATTTAAAAAAACTGCTAGACACTAGTAAGATTATTATACATACAGACAGAGCATCATATGCAGCATCAGCTTCAAGTAAAAGCTTTTTTATATGACCGATTACTGTTGAACTTTTTGAATCTTAAATTTCTATGGCATATCCTTTTCCCTCCAGAATGTTACTTGGAGGTCATATAACAATTATACATATTGTATACACACCTCTTTAAACTGCTATAAATGATAATACAACTACATTATACAATTCTATATAGAAATTGTACTTCTATGTGTGCTCTGCATGGTGTAGATGAAGCCCAGTAATTAAAACGGTGTTGCTTAAACTCTAGAAGATGATGTAGTTTAGCTTTTTGTAATTACACAGCATCACCTGGTCCACTGATTATTAGAACAGACTGTAGAGAGCTATTTCAGGAACTACCTCTTAGCAAAATCCAAGATGAAGCCTGTGAAAAGAACAGGTAAAAGTAAAATGCTTCAATGGAAAAATATTTACTCCAAACATTCTGCAAGTTCGTTGAATTCTTTGTTTGGTAGTTTACAGTGTGTATATACTGAAGTGTAGTTATTAGAATTCGTTTTTTTTTTTTTTACTCAAATTATAATTTATTTTGAGTGTAGCAGTTTATTTTATTTTTCTCATAGAAAACTGTATTTTAGTTTTATATACGTTCTATTTGTATAAACACTACTGTTCTGGTTATATTTTATGTTATTTAATATTTTGTCTGTTTTTCAATTTGTGTTTGAATGCTGTTATCCCACATTTCCATTAGAGTGGGTGGCTTTACATAATTCTACATGCAAATTTTAAGTTAATCTGCATCCTGATTTTTAGCCAGTTGTACCTACTTTTTTTATTTTTCCCAAAAATATTGTGGAGAATGCAGGACAGTAATTTTTGCAGTTTACTTTTGTCCCTTCTGATGGCTTGTTTCGCTAGGTTGTATAATGCTACAAAGATACATACCTCACAACTTGGAATCATCAAAAATCTGGACAAAAGCCCATGAAAAGTAGGTACAAAGACTGCAACTCATTCAACCTTTCAGGCTATGGCAAATACAGTGTATGTATAACACTAGTCACTATATAAATATCATGGCATCACACTGTACACCATATACTGTGAATACTGAAACTACACTAATATTGTTGATGTAAATTTAGGTTATATTTTGAAAGGAATATTATTACCCTTGTGAAATATTTTTGTATTCCACACAGACAGACTGGAAAATGTATAGTTTTGATCAGTGCATTACCCCAGTAAGCAAAATAAAGTTTTATTAAAAAAAAAAAAAAAAAAATCCAAGAATATTCAATGAAAACAGAAGTAAAATGATAGTGAATGATAATACATTGAAAACACAACATAATTCTAAAATGTTTACAAATTAACTGTTAAGAAGTGGTCAGTTCACTGCAAGACATTAAATAAACAAAGAACAACTCCCTGGACCTGATTGTGAAAAGAACCCACTCAAAGACAAACCAGAGGAAGTGCTTGTTATGATCAAATCTAGTACATGTACCATCCCTAACATATCACCCTCACAGGCAGAAGTGCTGCTGGCTCAACCAGCGCCCTGTGCCAATCCCACAAACCAGTGCCCCACCCTCATCTCTTCAAGTGAAGAGCAACAAACAAAAACTAAACAAAACAACTTCTACAAAACTTGCAGGATGTTTCCTGCAGACAGTACCCAATCCGAGCCACTCCCCCACCATGTTCTTCAAGTGAAGAACAGAAAGTTTCTTTTATTGGCATACCAATCAGCTAGCCAAAAAGTCAGGACACACCTCTCTCCTCTCCCAGCCATTCACATACAGTTTCTGTGCCCTGCACCCAACCTTCCGTTGTTACATTAAAGTAAATATTTTTATTTTTTTTTTACTGTAACTATGTACAGTGTTTTACAGTTTTTTTTTTACATTTCGTAGGTAGGTACTAGGCTATCGGCCCTGGGGCCTACACAAGCCCAGCCAAAAAGGTATCCTGGCTTTTGCCACCCAAGAAAATTTTTTTTTCCTGTGCCACTGTCGAGCAGAGCCGCAGAGGTGATCCCTGGGGTGAATTTCCTATTTCCCATTGAATCAAGATTTTTCTTGAAGAGTGCTAATGAGGAGCTTTGTTTGATATAGAAAGGTAGTTTATTCCAGAGTATGGGAAGTCTCTGGGACAGGAATCTATCCCTCCGGCATGTACTGTTTAATGTGGTAAAAAGGTTTAGGTCACTAGAGCGTGTAGCTCGGAGGAATTGGGATTTCTTTAAGTGGAGCACGTCCAACAGCTCTGAGATCAGGGGGGGATGGTGTCAAAAGCCTTGGCAAGATCTAGATAGACTGTGTGAACCACCTTACCCTTGTCTATGGCTTTGGTGACTGCTTCAAAGAAGTCTATCAGGTTTAGGAGACATGATCTGCCTTTTACAAACCCGAACTGGGTGGGATCCAGAGTTTGGAGATTACCAATAGCTTTGTTTATAAAGTTCCATGATGATACGTTCCATGGCCTTGCAGACCAGGCTCGTCAGGCTAATGGGGCGGTAGTTCCCGGGGTCCGTGGTGACTCCCCCCTTGTGGAGTGGGATAACCATTGCTGTGCGCCATTCAGCAGGTACAAAGCCTGAGGTGAGGCTATGACTGAACATGGTACTTAAGTGGGGTGCCAGTTCGTTCTGTAGTGTAGAATGCAGCCTGGGATGCTGTCTGGTCCCATGGACGCTGTGTTCTTGGCTTTGGAGAGTGCGTTTTTTTACCTGTGCAGCCGTGATTACAGGAACTTTGCATTCTTCCGGTACAGAGACGGGCTCTTTAGGGGGTGAGAGGGGGGTAAAGTTAGCACTCAACCTATCTGCCAGGATGTTAGCAATATCAGTTGGGTCTGTATATTTAGTGCCATTGTACTGTAACTCAAATCTGAGTGTTGCCATTGAGATTCTTGACATAGCTATAGAATGCTTTGTGGTTGTCTTTAGAATCAGTGGCGATTTTGTTTTCGTAACTAGCTTTGGAGGATTTTATCAGGGATCGCAGATTCTTACTGAGGCTGACCAGGGAGCTCCTCCACTCATGGGATTTTACTCTCTTTTGCAAGAGTTTCTTCCTTCTGTTGTACAGTCTGTTTATGGCAGAGGACCACCAGATTGGCTTCCTTTTTTTGGAGGCTAGCGTCTTGGTTCTGTTTGGGATAGCACGATCCATGCACTCATGTAAGTGCTTATAAAGTGCAATTGTGTAGGATTCAGTAGTCGTAACTGTATTGTCCATCTGCATGGGTGTCATGAAGTTCACCACTTCTGTCTTAAGAAGCATGAAGTTGACTTTGGAGAAATTTTTTACCATGGTTTCCTTAATGGGGGGTGGGGGTGGAGGCAGGATGTGGATATCTAGGGTAATTAGCTTATGGTTGGAGCAGACCAATGAGGCGTTGACTTCAGGTGTGGAACACCGGTCACTCATATTGGTAATGACTAGATCCAGGATACTGTTGCCCCTGGTGGGGGTGTGGATAAGTTGATCTAGGGCATTGGAGTTTCTGAATTCCAGAAAGCGTTGAGCAAAGGAATTGGTACACGAGTAGTTTTCCCAGTTAATGGTGGGGTAGTTGAAATCGCCCATTACTAGGGTGTTTGGCTGAACCCTAATATTTTCCAGTACATCAAGAAAAGAAGAGTGGGAATCCTGGGGCATGGTGGGTGATCTGTAGCAAGCTACAATTTTCAAGCTTAAGTTTGACTGCAAATGCAAAAAATGCCAGTACTGCACTAAGAGCAATCAGGATAATGGACGGCCAATCGGATCACACCCTCTAACACTTAGCACCTGAAGCAGTTGTCCCTTTTGTGCCACCCTAGCTAGATTATTGCTCACAGGTCAAGTCAGACCACAAAAAAGTAATCTCCATCAAAATCACCAGACTGTCAGAAGCAAACATCACAAAATTCTAGGAATTCATAACGTACAAATCTACAACTCTAATATGGAGACTTCTGAACATAGTATAACTGCACCATCCAAGCCTGAACAAATCTAACTTGACAGTCTCAACTACATCCAAACAAATTAATGGGAAAGTTTAAAAGCAAACCAATGGTTGACAAACATTAATAAAACTATTACAATGAGAGCATTAAAACAGCTACATAAAAAAAAAAAAAAAAAAAAGACATTAGAAAAATAAAAGCATTTGATTAATGCAAACTAGCTACAGAAGCCAAAGACTACCACAAATCCTTCTTCAGTTATGTCAGGAAAAAGGAACGGCACTCAACAACATTGTCCAGAGTTTACGGATAACAGTACTACCAACTTCAGTTTAGTGGACAGAGCGAACATGTCACCCCTGAGACACCTATTCCTAGCCCACTTATCCCAAAAGGGCTCAAAACTTCAATCATAAAAGCACATGTGCTGAAAGTACCCTCCAAAACAACCACCTCTGCTCATGACGCATGTGAACATACCCCAATGACTAATAAATAGCATTAGACAAGCATTGGCAGGCCCTATTCCTCACAATCTCTTTAACAAGTGCCCTACAATGAGTTTTCCCACAGGTGTGGTGCACATGTTGTGATGCCACTTCACAAGGGTAGCCCCACCACTGACTTATCAGTCGAAATATTCTTGTATACAAAGCCATACAACTTTTCATAACCGACTTAACTATGATTGTCAAACTACTGAGGGTCGAGTTTGATTTTGTCAAGGGAAGATCTTGTTTGATAAATCTAATGAATTTCTTTGAGAGGGCTTTTCAGGCCATAGACTGGGGGGCAAGCTGTCTACACAGGATATCTTGACCTTGCCAAGGCATCCCATACAATACCACATACAAACATAATAAACAAGCTGAAAGACCGCCAAATTGAACCATATGTTGTTATACTGTACACTACATTAGGGAGAGAACTCGCACAGTAATGGAGTATGGTGTACGACCTCAGACAGCATGAAGGTCACCACCAGGACCTCTGTTATTCGAGATCTACTTGTCAGTCTTCCATATATCAAAGTTTATGGAGGTTTGTAAGATGAAACTCCTCATCAAATCCTTCTCTGACACACAGTCAATCCAACAGAAACTTAGCACTTGGCAGTAACTGATGTACAAAAAACATGATCAGACTCTATGCTAAAACATACAGCAATGTCATACTCAGTAAGCAACTCCTAATACCAACTTATAAAGCTTCCTTACGTTTGACCACCACGTTGTAAGAGCAGTCAGGAATTTTTTTTTTACCGTGCACAGCTCATGGGAAAAGTATTTCCCTCTGGATCAAATTAAGTCCTCATACTCTACACTGGTTAGACCCATTATGAGTACATTGCCCCCTTTCGGATGGGCCTTACTAAGCATATCAAGCAACTGGAAAGACCCCAGTCATTACTAACCAAACAGATAATGGCTTACAAGACCTGAGCTATCAAGAAAGACTGTAGTTTCTCTATATTCAGTATCCTATAGACTCCTTAGAAGGCAATCTATGCCTTGCTTGTACAGCCATAAGGGATTCAGTAGTCCAATAACTCTCCTTTAAAAATCAAATCGTCCCTACCAAGACTAGGACCAGCGATTTAAACTTGCTCCCAACAAATAACGACAAAGGTGGAGGGAAACATTTACCGGTACTTGTGTATTATCGCAACCAGATTTTTGTGATAATACGGCTTGCTTCCCGGTGTGTAACTGTAACCATAAAAGTATGCAAAATCACACAGGGAATGTTATCTTTAAAAAAAAAAAAAAAAAAAAAATTAGGAATAATGTAGTGCTTGAAAAATGACTGCTTGTTTGAACCTATGCCATTTCCCGACATCATGTCAGTCATAGTACGTTTCCAAGTTCTGTTATGGGTGCACACAACACAGCAGAAGTATGTGAAATAGAGTAATTACTCTGAATCAAAATCACAGCACCTCACCGAATGTAAACAGTTGTGAACAAAGTACTGTGTTTCTTTCTGGCTTTGCCAAATCTCGATCCCGAAAAGACAAAGTGACAGCAAAGACAAGTTCTCCTTTCATAGGTTCATACTAGGCTATCTGCCCGAGGGCATTTACAAGCCTAGCCCATAGTTTTGTGGCTTACGCCACCCCTTTAGTATGGGGAACTATACCCATTATTTTGCTGTGCCTCTGTCGAGCAGTGACACTGAGGTAATCCCTGGGGTATATCTGCGATCTCCCATCCATTGGTCAAGATTTCTCTTGAACAAGGCCAGCGAGGTGCTCTGCCTCACATATACCGGGATTTTATTCCACAGCATAGGGAGTCTTTGGGTGATGAATCTATCCCTCCAGCACGTCCTATTAATAGCCGTGTCGATGTTTAAGTCTCCCGCCCTTGTGGCTGACGGATCTAGATTTTTTGAGGTGAAGCATATTCATCAAATCTGGGTTTGACATGGCCTTGTATGTTAGGCAAAGGTCACCTCTGAGCAAGCGGTAAGCGACTGAATAGAGCTGGAGTTCTTTCAGTCGGGCAGCATAGGACAGATGTTTGAGACCCTTTATCCTTTTGGTGAGGAACTTTTGTGGCCTCTCCAGCTGCTGCAAGTGTCGGGTCAGATACATTCCGAATGGGGCATTGTACTCAATCATTGGTCTGATGAGTGATGAGTATAGGGAGACTATGACCTCCCTTGATCTAGATGAGAATCCTTTCATGACCACCACCCTTCATCAAGCAATGATATTTTGTGGCTGGATGCAAAGAGCCACGTCTGCAGCATATTCCCTTCCCCAGAACTAGCAGCCCAAAAGGGGTAAAAAGCAACTGACAGTTCACACACCATCCAAAAAGGGGGAAAAATTTAACATCTACAGACGTGATTAATTTATTATTAAAACACACATCACAGAGCATAACACTCCGGCGGCCAACATTCGCAACCAACTTCCAGAGCCAGCCACTACATTTTTCCTGACATTCTGCTCGGGTCCGTCTCAACTCCGATTTGCAGGACAGTGCAAAAAGGCATGCATGTTATACCGTAAACTGTCCCAAATCATGACATTAAGGACAATGACTCATTTGTCCATAATGTCATAATTGTCAGGAATTATCAGAAAATTAGAAGCTGGTTGCAAGAGAATCACAAACATCTGGTATGTATGAGCGTAATCTGACAGCATTAGCTGACAAAGAACGTTCAGTGGACAGCTTTGCCAAGAAGCGACATGCTGCCAGTAAAGAGCAGAAAGAAACAGTATGTTTTTTAGTTTGTGTTGATAGCCCTCCAGAAAACAACCTGGTTTGGTAAAGAAAACACACTGTTTTCCATTTCAACAACATCAACGAACAGATATAGTGATCGGGAAGCAAGCCATATTATCGCAAAAATCTGGTTGCGATAATACGCAAGTACCCATTTATCATGTGGCACCTACTCTTTCCACGGAGCAAATGTCTCCAAGTTAAGCAGTGTGATGCACTGTCTTCCTTTAAAAAGAAGTTAAATAACTGAATAGATATTCATAAATTCTCTACTAGAATAACTGGCTTGATCCTCCTTGAAAAATGGATGCAAGGCCTAAGGGTGGGTACTGGTAAAGAAGAAATGGCCCCTTGGCTCAACTGCTTTGCAACTCCTACAATCCTATAAATGGCCTGTAGCTGAATTACCACCTCAAGACATTCCCTTTGTGTGGCCACTTTCAGCAGGACTGTGGCACTAAACTACCCCAGTCTACCCCCCACCCCAACAGGACAAGTACTCCCTTCCTACCCAAGCCAGAACCAACAGATGACAGTCTCTCCAGTCAAGCCCAAGTTACCTTTGTCATCAGAGTTTCATCTCTCTAAGCTAATAATGCTAGCCCACCCTTAATACTTTTTAAAATAGTTGAAATGTTCCTAATTTTCAAAGATCACCAGATTTAAAATCGATTAGAATGTCTGGTTAGCAGCTTCCTACTAATACAACACACGTATCATAATAAAGACACACAATATTCAACAGAGAAAAATACAGAATTATGACAAAAAGTCAGTGACCATATGGCATCACATAATGGCAAGAAATGCACTGTGGGAAGATAGTTTATTTAACAACAGTACAACACTCTCTCATTGAGCCACTTTGGGTAACAACACAACCAAGGCCTTCTACCTTCTGTCTACAAAGTCTGAAAACAGTGTTAATGTGCATAACTTACAGGACTGACTGCTTCACTCAGACATGACTATGTTGTCTTACTATCTTAGACTCAAACCGAATCACGTGCCATGGGCATACAATACTAGTTTTATCCTCTATACCCATCAAATGCATAAAAGAGGGGCACATTACATACAAAATCCTGCACCAGACAGTGCAGTCTCATACTTTATCAAAAAACACAAAATTGCTGAAATCAGCTTCAGTACATTCCCACAATCTCTTCTGTTCACACACTGTTTTTAACACTGTACTTTGTTCTCCTCTAAGAACCAGTAGGAGGAGGAACAGCCGCAGAGCACAATGCACAATAACTACAAAGAAGAGACAAAATCTCTGTCTCTCTCACTAATAACAGAGCTAGAAAGCTATGCAGCTGGCCAAGTTACAGACCTCCACCTGCACAGCTAACAAAGTATTAGTAAATGGGTGTATTTTTATTTGCTTTAAGTTTCTGGCACTGACAGTGGGTCTACATTCCGAGTTTGCACCTTCTGTCCAACCTCTGGTTATCACTAACTCAGTGTACTCCCGCAGGCAACAAACACTTATTTGTACACCAGAAAACATGTTTATACAGACACTTACATTTAAGGTGTACATGTAGGACATCTCTTGTCATCATCATCATTATTTTTTGAATCACAGATCTGTGCCGGTGCTTGCCATTCATTACTCCTGTATTAAGAAATCATTTTGTTATACAAGTTTAAATTCTGCCACCTTATGTGCATATAGAACTTGATGACTTTCTGGTCATTCCATACTGCAGTTTATGCAACACATATGATGCAATAATCATTTCACCAGCATGACCAACAACTTTGGTTTGTTTCTTTCAGCTTTTCCCGGTTAGGGGTCGCCACAGTGGAACTCCGGTCCGCTAATGATTGGCAATAAATTTTGACGTGCTGGCTTGCTGGGCCTAGCGCACAACCTTCAACAAAGGAACGCCCATTCACGCATGTCGCCACACAGAAAACGCTCTGAGAATCGAACAGGCAACGTCTAACTGTGAGGCGACAACGCTACCGCAGCACCCCCACCGCAGTATAACCAACAACACTACTGCAAAAATCACAGCTCAGTGTACAACTTAAAATTACAGTACCGCAATTAAATATTTTATTACAATTCAAAGTAATTTTCAGTTAGAATTTTGAACCGAGATACTTCTAATTATCTACACCCCAAAACACAGTCTTCACAGTTGTTGTCTACTTTTAGGCAGAAACAGTCATGAACGTATTTGTGGACCTCAGGTGCCTAGAAAGGTTACCACATTTTACAGTCACATTTAAATAAAAATAGTAACGCTATGCACTCTGGGTACAAAGTGTATTTAATAACTACTTCTGCAGTCTGAGACATCCCAGCTAAGGCAGGGAAATATGGTGACATTCTCTAAACATACATGCTGTGTCAAACTCAACTACCCTGTTGTATGCAATTTTTCAGTTTGGCACAGTACATATCCTGCTAAAAAAGTGTAAAAGGACAAACTTGTGCTTATTATTCAGCTAGGCCCTAGGTTACTCAATACACATATCTGTACTCTTGGCATATACCCATATACAAAAACACACATGTATATACATCACAGATTTTCCACAAATTACACAAGCACAAAGACATCCTGTGCTGGTTTTATTCAGAAAAAGACTAGACTCTGACAGCTGTTCAAGTGAAATATCAAACCATTCTGAAGAGTGAGGAGTATGCTAAATAGTATCAGCACAGCACAGTACAGTTACAGAAAACGTTTGTAGGTGAAAATCAGCAAAGCTGTGGTCCCTGGTTTAAACACAAAGTGGTGCCTGTAAACAATGCATCTGGAAATGTAAAAAATAATCTGCGAGCCTTTACTACATACTACCAACTAAGAAAACAAATAAAATAAAACCAGAAGCAAATAAACTGCCTAAACATGAAAAATGCTAGTAAGTAGTACTGTGCAGTTCTCATGTTAGGGAACTGCAAACTTTTTTGACGTTATGACTGTCCATTATATCTGGGTGCATATCAACACTGAAATCATACCCAAACCTAGATGTGATGTCCTACAAGTCAATAATGTATCTTTTTTGCCGCTGGTACCTTATGAATTTTTCACGTTTAATGTAGACCCAATCACCACAATGTGTTGACATCAAACTTCGTGGTTATCAAGTTATGCACAAAACCTATCTTTTATTACACCAGTAATAAGAGAACATTTAACGCTGCACAACGGTAAAAGAAGGTCAAAACTTAAAACAGTAGCAGTACGTACAGCCCTGGATCAAAACACCTGTCAGCGTCATAGCACAAGAATTCTAGACAAAAGTATGGGAGATCAAAGGCCAAAAAAGTCAGGGACAGGTACTAAACACTGTTCATATGAAAGTTGCTAGAACAGGGTTTACATCAGCATGTATTTTCTGAAAGACAAAGTCATTTCAAACATCTGTCGTTATTTCAATCTTCAATGTATTTCCAGAAATACCACAAATTTTATGCGGAACGAGTCAAAGATCTGGACATGCTGCGAAATTGTGAGCAACTGAGAAATATGCTTTTGACCTGCAGTTACGTCATCTGCGACCAACAAACGCTACAGGTCTTAATGACCCATGCAACAGTTTCATGACAAAGCACCATCACTACCAAATCAATGTTAGTTTACTAATCTTCCAATTCGGGGCATGACGTAAAGGCAGGAGAGCTGTACTATCACCAACACCTCTTATTTCTCATAGTCAAAACACAGAAAAAATGTAAATCTCACTTTGAGATTAACGGTACGTGAATGAAGAATCAGCGAAACAGCTGGTAGTCTCCAGCATTTTATAAAAAGAACCACTGTGTCTAAACCATCTCCCACCATACTATTGGGAAGACACCATAGTAAAATCCAGAAAGTTCATCTATGCCAATGACAACTACAAAAGCTGTCTTTTCCATCATACCCGCGGGCCTACCGGCATGGACGTGCAGCACTCAAATCAGGGAATCAAGACAACACGTAAACCAATGAATCAGGCAGTAGTTGCAGCTGTTCCAATAAACGAAGATACACACTATCTTTCACGTCTACGTTTTTCTCACCTCAATTATTTTCTCCTTCTTCTTCTGGTCAGTTTTTTTGCTGGGGCCAACCGGTACTGGCTTCTTTGGTGGCATGTTTGTGGTTCTCGGCTCAGCCGAGCTTTAGACTAAAGGGAAACAAGCCTTGCAATAGGCCGTAAATGGAATAACACGGCGGGTTTGCCGACTGGCTTGTCTTACGTGCAAAGCTTTATGGGTAACTATCTGAGGAAGTAATTCTTTTGCTTGGTATGATTGCCGTGGCTACACATAGTTACTACACTGAGGAGTCCGTCAAAGTTCTGATAGCTGTTATATCACAGTTTAAGTAACTGTATGTGTTCCAAAAGTGTGCACGCTACAGTCTCTCCACTTTAATTTCTCTAAGACTTTTGGGTTTCTAATACCAAGATGCTAATGAACCCTGTTAGTGTCGCTATTCTGAAGACTGAGCGATATGTTGAAGTGACACCCCTACACCATATGCAAAAATGGGAAAAGAGGTTGAGTATTTATTTTACATTTGTTTACCGGGAGAGTCTGACTAGGAGAATCTATTTTCGGCGGAGGGCCGGGGAAAAGAGATCCACATCATGACAGAGTAATAACATCCATAGCATAAATATTTTTGTACAACGATAAAAGAATTTATACAGTGATAACAAAATTTGCAGTGGGCTTGTAGTGTAAAGTATATAAATAGAAATAATCAGGTGAGGTTAGCAAGAAAATCGTAGTATGAACAACGATACAGTTGAGCAATGTAGGAAAATATGATTGGTTCTTGTGATTCATAATCGATTAGCATATGGAAGCTTAGTAAACTTATCTATGCAGTATAATATACAATGTATAGTAAAGAAGTAGAGGATCGTGTATTTAGTAACTCATTCCGTTCCATTTTGTTAATAATAGAAACGGGTGGAGGAAGAAGTGAGGAAGGTGTAGGGATGAGTAAAAGGTGAGCGATTTTGATTGTTTGAGAGGTTTTTGTTTAAGATAGTGTGATAGTGAATAGGTTGAATAAGAAACTGGGTACTTACGTATTATCGCAACCACATTCGGAACTGCAGAAATGGTTTGCTTTCTAGCTGTTCTGCTGCTGAAAATGTGGTCATCCTGTTTTGGGAACCGGAGTGTGTCAATAAAGTATCAGTAACTCCCGAGAAAGCAGATGAGGACATGAAATGGACGGAAAGCAAGCTGCTTCTTAAGTACTGAATGTGGTTGGCCAGAAAAAGTATGTTCAGTCCTGTCTGCATAACATCAAAAACAAAAAAAAAACAGTGACATGTACTTCTTGCACTTTAATCCATTAACTGAGAGAATCGAGTTCCATTACTTTCCTAAACTACATCACAATTTCACATCGTACTCTCACTTCTAGCATTTTACTTCTTTGTCCCTAATTCCTGTGTGTTTACCCAATCTCAGACAGACGTGCTTAGTAACATCACAAAACACCACGACTTCTTCCTCAATAACATAAATAAGGGATTAGGAGAATGTGTGGTCTTTCAATGAGTTTGCAAAACAGTGAACCCAATTACAATTAGGAAACGGACCCCTAAGTACCCGGAGGCATACCTCTCAACTGTACAGATTTTTGCAGAATATACAGATTTTTGCCTCATATTTTTGGGCTATTCCTCAGAAAATGTGTGGTTTTCTGGCAAATCACTGGGACGATCTGAGGATTGAAGTCACTAAATAATGACATACATTTGAGTTTCAGATTTCAAATCCTTCAGAAAATGTATGTTACACAAACCCTTTTACTGTAGCAACTTTCTAAGTTTATAAGAGCAATATTTAAAATCCATCCCTATTTTTGGCCCTTTGTCCCCCCATTTTGTCAGGCTTTGTCCAGATTTCTTACACTAAGAGGTTGAGAGGTATGCCCGGAGGACCAAACCATCAAAGTGACCCAAAGCAACAAGAATAAAACGGCACAAGACCACCTGTGATCAGTCCTTTCTACAGCTAAAATGAAGGCTGCAGCCCAAGGCTGGCAAAGTTAAAACAGTTTTCATTCTCGAAAGCCACAAGGAGGGTGCTGAAGGTTAAGTACTGTATGCACCGGTCTTGGGACTGTTTATAACTTGCCTTTAATGCTGCTGTTTAGATTCTCTGCTCTTTTCCAGGAAACTGGAAATTTTGCTCAGCTTTTAGGAAAGAGTTAAAAGGGAAAGTCCATCCTGACAGAAAGGAAGAAAGAAGGGTACTCAATAACATAAATAAGGGATTAGGAGAATATGTGGTCTTTCAATGAGTTTGCAAAACAGTGAACCCAGTTACAATTGGGAAACGGACCTGTAAGTACCGGGAGGACCAAAGCATCAAAAAAAAAACCCAGCGCAGCATGTGCTGGGCACATGTGCTGCTAAGTGACCCAAAGCAACAAGAATAAAACAGCACAAGACCACCCGTGATCAGTCCTTTCTACAGCTAAAATGAAGGCTGCAGCCCAAGGCTGTCCTTACTACAGCTAAAATGAAGGCTGCAGCCCAAGGCTGTCCTTTCTACAGCTAAAATGAAGGCTGCAGCCCAAGGCTGTCCTTTCTACAGCTAAAATGAAGGCTGCAGCCCAAGGCTGACCTTTCTACAGCTAAAATGAAGGCTGCAGCCCAAGGCTGGCAAAGATAAAACAGCTTTCATTCTCGAAAGCCTCAAGGAGGGTGCTGAAGGTTAAGTACTGTATGCACCGGTCTCGGACTGTTTATAACTTGCATTTAATGCTGCTGTTTAGATTCTCTTCTCTTTTCCAGGAAACTGGAAAGTTCTGCTCAGCTTTTAGGAAAGAGTTAAAAGGGAAAGTCAGTCCTGACAGCAAGGAAGAAAGAAGGGTACTTCGACCATGCATTCTCTCAATCACTTTATTTTATTGAGATAGGAATCAATAACATAAATAACATGACTGCGACAATGCATGGTTGCAATAATATGTAAGTACCGAAAAAAGTAATAAAAGAAATGTATGTCTAAGATAGAAACATGTTGCAGAGACAGACGCGTGAGGGAGATAGAAATACTTACATTAGTTTATACTTAGCTTGGGCTGTTACATGACAAAAGCCATGAGTCTGATAAGTGATGTTTGAGTAGTTTTTTAAATTGGGTTAGGTTAGTGGTGTTTCTAATAGATTGAGGAAACAAATTCCAGGATTTAGCAACATGGTAGGACTATAGGCAGTCCCCTGCAGTGTTTTTGGATTTAATGACTTGTAGTAGTGATTTGTTTGCTGAACGAAGTTTACTTATGTTGGAGTATGGCTGAAGCAGATTTGGAAGAGCTGGAGTTTTCTCAGGTTGATATAGTAGTCTGTGGGCCATAGTTAAACGATTATAAGTTAGTAGTTGATGTAGTTCTAGCCAGGTGAGTTTTTTTAGAGTAAGACAGTAGTGAGTCCTTTGTGAAGAGTCTGGCAAATTTTGCTATTTTATTGTAGCATGTTTCTAATTTGCCTAAATCAGGTTTTCTAAGTATGTATGTATACACAGAACAGTGCAAAAACTTTGATCGATGTCCGTGCATCCCTTGTAGCCTATTATCAAAAATAATGCAATATTTTGGAGAATGTATTTAATTATTTATTTGTTTTGTTCCGTAATTTGCTTTATTTGTAATGCAAATTAAAATATTTGAATGAGATAGCCATACTGTTATGCATATTTATCTTTTCATTCCAGAATCAGAAACTAAGCCAGAAATAATAAGAGGTAAAGCTCCACAAATTACAGAGGTGTTACATTTTGTTAGCACTGACTTAAAAAGTTGAGAGAAAAAGAGTTCTGATTTTGGCAGTTGTATCCAGCAGGGGAAAACAGGAAAAATAACAAATGTGAGATTTTAAGAAATAAGTATTTTCCAGTAATGCTTTCATAAGTGCTTGTAATGGATCTAAAACACCTTAATATTGTATGAAAAAACCTGGACAAAATATTCCCTGATGTTTACGCCAATAGTTGAATCAAAACTTATTTTGGATCTAAAACACATTAATATTACATGAAACAGCACAAGCAACACAAACAACTTAATTCTAAAAGGGCGAACCTTTATTTTGGCAAAAAGTGAAGTCCATTCCTTTGCATTGGTTGTGGGTAGTGTTTGTCTTGTAAAATTTTGCATTTCAATACAATGTGTGTGTGTGTATGTATATGTGTGTGTGTGTGTGTGTGTGTGTGTGTATATATATATATATATATATATATATATATATATATATATATGTGTATGTGTGCGCGCCCTATTTTGGGTATTTAAAAAGGTGGCACCCTTACTAACATGCATTTTTTTTTAAGTAAAATAGGTCTGTAACTTTATTATCGTAGTTGTTTACTGTAATACAACATTTTTCAATAAATCATTAAATTCAGGTGTGACAGAACAGAAATGTTCAGCCAGAATTGGGGCCATCCTTAGAAATCAGACACTTTTGTGTTAGAGAAAAAGTATTTCTCATGATTATTCGTCTCAAAATGCATATTAACTTACAGTTTATTTAGAAATGAATTTAATAAATTGTTTAATTACTTGTTAAAAATAATATGTAGTACAGATGCATGTTATGCAAACCACAGATACTTATTGTAGTTTTAATTGTTTCACAGTTACATTCTAATATCAAGCTATAAGTGTATTAACAGATGACCGAAGGTAAACAAAAAGTGTTGAAGGGGTTGAGGGATTTTACTGTGATCAACAAAGTCTGGTTTGTTAATGTAGGGAAAAAAAACAGCGTGAAAAAGATTTTGCTTTATGTGAGCACTGACCTTCCCAGGCTGGGATGGGAAGTTACAAGGAATGTTGGGGAGATAGCATGTACTGGTATACTGAGATATACAAAGTTGAAAAACAAGACTGGTTGCCAGGCTAGGTGGCTTGTGTTTTTCTAAAATATAATAAGTGTTCACTTGCAGCACTAAGTAAGAAGCATGAGGGTCTGCATAGGCTCTATTTGTTAACTAATAATAAAAAAAAAAACATCAGAATTCTGAATGCATGCTTAATATCAGAGCTTTGGCCGGCTAACATCTACCTGAAATCAGCTGGACATATAAGTGAATTTAAGTACACTTTTATCTGCTCTTTTGCATATAGTACTGTATTTAATTTATTTATTTGTGTTTATCACTGAATATTAACTCACCTGAAGTTGTGGCTGTCTCTCTACAGTTAGTTCCCCACCCACCGTCCCTGTTTTGGTGTTAATGTTGGTGGCTTTGAAACTGCCCGCCCCTCTTGTAGATTTGTATTTGGATACTCCTTCTGGGCCCATCTCATTTGCTCACTCAACTGAGTGCAGTGAGATCATATTCTGATTTCAGGCACTCCTACTGTTTACAAAGAGAGCATTTGGGAAGGACAACCCCTGTAGCCCCTTAATCCTGCTCTGTTCCTTCCCTCAAAAAAAAAAAATATATATATATATATATATATATATATATATATATATGTGTGTGTGTGTGTATATGTGTGTATATATATATATATATATATTTTATTCATCTGCTCTTACTGTAACTGTCTTAGTTGCTCTTCTGCGTGCTGTTATCTGTTCAGTCGCTCTTACTCTGCACTTATTACTGCTTGTTTGTAGCCTTCTAATTTACTGCCTTCTGCACTTGTTTTTTAGTCATTTGTTAATTTAATTGCATTTATTTGAACTGTATTTGCTGTAGTGTTGCTACAAGCTCGGGTGTGCTGGCCTGCACTACAATTTGAATTGTATTTACTGCTGTTTTAGCTGCTTTTCTGTAGCAAAAAAAAAAATTCTAAGCTTGTTTCCAGCCTTTCCTTTAACTAGTCAGGTCCAGATATAGACTTGCTGTGTCCAGGACTGTTGGTAAGCTTCTGAGCCCCCCAAGCCTTTCTGTGTTGGAGGGACGCCTTCTAGCTTATCAGTGGGAGTGGTAAGCACTAGGTAGCCTATCTACCATGGGAAGAGTGGATTTTGGCCCTGAAATTGTAGTTCATTGGCCGTTTCCGCAGTTTTTCCATCTCTTTCAACCTTCTGATTTAAAAGCCTGTGTTTGTGCTTGTTTCCTGCCTTTCCTGTTACTAGTCTAGTCCAGGTACAGATTTGCTGTATCCAGGACTCTTTGTAAGCTTCTGAGCCCCCCAAGCCTTTCAGTGTTGGAGAGAAGCCTTCTCGCTTGTCAGTGGGAGTGGTAAGCATCAGGTAGGCTATCTACCACAAGAGGAGTGGTCCCTGGCCCATAAATTGTAGCTATTGGCTGTTTGAGCAGTTTTTTCCCATCTGTTTTAACTTTCTGGCTTGAAAGCCACACTTGTGCCTGTTTCCCGCCTTTCCTATAACTAGCCTAGTCCAGTTACAGAGTTGCTGCGTCCAGGATTGTTAGTAAGCTTCTGAGCCCCCAAGACTTTCTGTGTTGGAGGAAAGCCTTCTAGCTTATCAGTGGGAGTGGTAAGCACTAGGTAGCCTATCCTCCACGGGAAGAGTGAGTTTTGGCCCAGAAATTGCAGTTTATTTGGCCGTTTGGGCAGTTTTCCATCTCTTTCAACTTGCTGGCTTAAAAGCCTACGTTTGTACTTGTTCCCCGCCTTTCCTGTAACTAGTCTAGTCCAGGTACAGATTTGCTGTATTCCAGGACTCTTTGTAAGCTTCTGAGCCCCCCAAGCTTTTCTGTGTTGGAGGAAAGCCTTCTAGCTTATCAGTGGGCATGGTAAGCACTAGGTAGCCTGTCTACGACGAGAGGAGAGGTTCTTGGCCCAGAAATTGTAGTTTATTGACCATTTGGACAGTTTGTCCATCTCTTTCAACTTTCTGGTTTAAAAGACCACATCTGCGCTTGTTTCCCATCTTTCCTGTAACTAACCTACTGGGTAGCACTAGAAAGCCTTAGACTGATACAAGCCTTCTAGCTTAGGAGAGAGACTTTGGAGTGATTAAGTATCAGTTTTCTGTACTTTCTTGTTGTACCTAACTGTTTTCCGCCTAAATGCAGATTTTCCAGCGTTTATTGTGATTTAAAAGTTTGTTTTTTCACATATTGTACTTATTTGACTGCCTGCACTTTTAAAAAGTTTTTTTTTTGTTTAAATAATTTGTTTAACTGTTGTAGGCTACGCACTAAAGTGCAATAGCCTTTTCTGATCATTTGCATTCGTTTAAAGCTGTTTTAATTGTATTTTTTACTGTTGTTGCCTTATCTTTTAAAATAAAAACAACAAAAAACAAAACAAATTCCTTGTTCCCCGCCTTTCTAAGGTAGTATAGTCCAGTTTTCAGACTTGTGCTGAATTCAGAGCTGTGATACCAGTTTCTGAGTTGCCCATACCTTACTTGGATAGAAGGAAGTTTCTCTGTTCACCTGTGAGAGAGGGGAGCTTTGAGCAACCTATCTACCCCTGGAGGAGTGGTTCCAGCCTAGAAATTAGTAGTTTATTGGCCATTTTGGGCTAATTTCTATCTCTTTCATTTCCCTACTATAAAAAACGTGTTTGCACGGTTTTGCGCACCGGGCAGTGCCAGTTAGCTACTGTTAAATTATTCCAGGCTCCACTAAGTCTCCTCTTCAGTTTTTCCATTGAAACTAGTCTAACTCTCAACGTAAGCACTCAAAAAGCATCTTACAGCCCAGCACTTGCTCAGACCTAATAGCAAGCACTAATATACCCTGACACTGATTGTCCAGCAGGGCAAGGCTCTTTATTCACCCCTCACCAACCAAGCGAAAAGCGACTAAGCAGCTCACCCTACTATTCAAGCATGACCAAAGGGCAACTTCAGATGCACTCTCCAGTCCAGCTGGTGAATCTGGGTATCCTGAGGCAATGTTACAACTGCCTCATGTACACAGACAACCCTCTCCTCCTACCACAAAACACTAACATATGCGAGGGATGCAATTATACAGCCAAACTGGAAGCTAAACTGTCTCCACCCAAGACTGGAACAGACAGTCAAGAGGAGAAGGTGAACACTTGCACCACAACTCCAGCCGCACACAGACCTACTAAAACAGCACTGGCAAAAAATATACATAAATACACAAAATCATACTCGGAGGCTCTAAATAAAAACCTGCAAAAGCATCAGAGACCTCCAAAGCAGACACCCAAACAACCTGCACTTCCTGTCACAAACCAGACAACACATAAAACACACAAATTAGTGTGCCGCACAATCACAGCCCTTAAGGCGAAATAACATACCTAACACACTAGTAATAGGTGACTCTATAGTCAGGCACACTGACGTCCCATTCACTAAGCTGGACAAGCAGAAGGTTACTGTTAGCTGCCTGTCAGGAGCCAGAATCCGCCACATAACACAAGCACTCAGGTCACTCCAGAACAAGTACAAATATGACTCTGTCATTGTTCATGTTTGTGTGAATGACCTGAGATGTACCTCCTTGGACTACATGAAAAGAGACATGGAAGAGCTCTCTGATCATGTAGCCCAGGCTGGTATGACCCTGACCCTGAGTAGCATCCTGCCCTCACCAAGAATGATACCTCAGTATAAAGAAAAAATTATCAATTTCAACAATTGGCTAAGCTTCTGGTGTCATTCAAAGGGGATTGCAAGAGACGGCTTGCACCTGTCACCCCTAGGCTTTCAAATACTGGCCAAGGCTCTTGCTGCCCCCATAGTGCCTTTTTTAGGCAAGGCTCAAAAGTCAAACCCACCTCCGTAAACAGCACAATAAACAAAAAACTGAGGGTTATGCTACTCAACTCTAGGAGTTTAAATCTCAAAATGCACACGCTCGAAGCACTCCTCAGTATGAAGAACGTTGACATCTGTGCAGTAACTGAAACCTGGTTCAAGGCTCCAGTGAGCACCCCAGCACTACCGGGCTACAATTCATAATACACGTTTCGGCCACAGAACACGGACCAAAACACAAAAGGAGGGAGTGTATCCATATTCATCAAGGATACCTACACCTCCAGGTTAGTGGTGCAGTATGATACCTCTGAGATCATCCATGTGCAACTAACATCGGGCAAATCTGCAATGCAAATTGTGGCCTGCTACAAATCACCCTCCATGACCCAGGACCACCACTCCACCTTTCTGGAGACACTGGAAAATATGAAGGTCCTACCAAACACCCTGATATTGGGCGATTTCAATTACCCTACCATTCACTGGGAAAACTACTCGAGTACAAATTCTCAGGCCCAGTGCTTCCTGGAATTCATCAACTCAAACGCCCTGGATCAGCTGGTAAATTCCCCTACCAGAGGTGAAAACATATTGGACCTGGTCATCACCAACATGGGCGACAGGTGTTCCACACTGGAGGTCAACCCGTCACTGGTTAGATCACACCATAAACTAATCACTCTGGATATCCACACCCCACTACCATCCCCAACTAAGGAAACCACAGTAAAAAACTTTTCTAAAGCAAACTTCACCTTACTTAAGACAGAGGTGGTAAGTTTCACAGCCCCAACGCTAAAGGATAATGCTTCCCAAGATGCAGAAACCTTTACAAATGCACTCTATGAGCATCTACAAGGATGTATGGATCGTGCCATCCCTAGCAAAACCAAGACTCACTCCTCTAAGAGAAGAAAACCAGTTTGGTGGACCCGTGCAATAAACAGGCTGTAAAATAAAAGGAGGAAACTAGTTCAGAAAAAAAAGCAAATCCCAAGAAGGAAAGACATCCCTGATCAGTATCGGTAAGAAACTGAGATCCCTCATGAAATCATCCAAGGCTAACTTCAAAAGAAAAATAGCCAAGGATTCAAAAGATAACCACAAAGCCTTCTTTAGCTATGTTAAGAATCTATGTGGCAACTCGCAGATATGCACTGAACTAGTGCAAAATAGCACAGAATAAACTGAACCTACTGATATTGCCAACATCCTGGCAGATAGATTCAGTGCAAACTTCACCCCCCCCCCTCTCACCTCCAAAAGGGCCCACAACAATACCGGAAAAGTGTAGTGTCCCAAAAATCACAGACGCACAGGTGAAAACAGACCTTTCAAAAGCCAAAAACACAGCGTCAATGGGACCAGATGGTGTCCCAGGCTGCGTCTTGCATGAACTACAGAACAAACTAACCCCCTACCTAAACACTCTGTTCAACCTCAGCCTCTCCACAGGCTGCATGCCCATAGAATGGTGCACAGCAACGGTTATTCCTCTCAACAAAGGAGGGGGCCACAACTGACCCTGGTAACTATCACCCCATAAGCCTGACTAGCCTGGTCTGCAAGGCTATGGAGCGCATCATCATGGAACTCATTAACAAAGACATTGGGAACCTCCAGACACTTGACCTGACCCAGTTCGGCTTTGTTAAGGGCAGATCATGCCTACTAAACCTGGTTGACTTCTTCGAGACAGTCACCAAGGCCATACATGAGGGGAAGGTGGTTCACACAGCCTACCTTGACCTCGCCAAGGCTTTTGACACCATTCCCCACTCAGGAATTATAGAAAAACTCACCAGCCTGAACATAAACCCCTACATCATGAGATGGGTTGCCAACTGCCTTACAGACAGAACTCACACGGTAAGAATAGCGGGCTCCAGGTCCGACTCTAAATCGGTCACAAGTGGTGTCCCACAGTGCTCGGTCTTGGGACCCCTACTGTTCAGCATATACTTCTCAGAAGTACTGGCAAACACAGGAGGACTATGGCTAACCAAGTTCTCAGATGACTGCAAACTGGGAGCCATATTTGACACTCCAGCTGACACGGACATTTTCCAAAAGGGCCTCACTGAGATGGACACCTGGTGTCAAAGTCATGGTCTCAAGCTAAATGCCAAAAAATGCATAGTCATCCCGTTTGGGGAAAAACAAAACACCCATGAATTACAACATAGGTGGCAGCCCCCTTAATACAGAAGAGATAATAAGAGATCTGGGGACCCAGGTAGATAGTAATCTCTTCTTTGACAATCATATTGCCAAAGTAGTTAGGAAATCCTTCTATGTAGCCCATCTAATTACTAAAGGGTTTGCATCTAGAAATAAAGAGGTTATTGTGCCCCTCTACTCATCACTCATCAGACCCATCATAGAGTACAATGCCCCATTTGGGATGTACCTCACAAGACACTTCCAACAGCTTGAAAGACCACAAAAGTATCTCACCAAGAGGATTACTGGCCTCAAACATATGTCCTATGCAGCCCGACTGGAAAATCTCTGGCTGTACTCAGTGGCATATTGCTTACTGAGAGGTGATCTCTGCGTGACTTACAAAGCCATGTCCAACTCAGAATTGATGGACATGCTCCACCTAAAGAAATCCAAGTCACTGCGAGCCACTCACTCTAGTGAGCTAAACCTCGCCACAACAATAATTAGAACATGCTGGAGGGATAGATTCCTGTCACAGAGACTCCCCATGCTTTGGAACAAAATTCCTAACTACATTAGGCAGAGCCGCTCACTAACGTTCTTCAAGAGAAACCTTGACGAGTGGATGGGTAACAGAAAATACACCCCTGGGATCACTTTATTGCCTCTTCTTGACAGAGGCTCGGTTAATTAATCAATGGGGTGGCAAAAGCTGACACACTCTGGCTAGGCTTATAAATGCCCTCAGGCAGATAGCCTAGTACCTACCTATGAACCTATAAGGAGGTGCCTTGTGTTGATGGCGGTACCCTCAGGACTAAAGGTAAGAGGCATGACTGTTGCTTTGTGTTGTTTAATATGCAGCTGATGTCTTTGTTGTTGAGTAATGTATGACTAAAGGGAGAGAGAGAAAAAGAGAGAGAAAAAAAGTTAAAAGCAGAGTTAATTCAAATTCATGAGCTTACAGCATACCGGGATATTGGTGTGTATGCAGAGTTAATTCAAATTCATGAGCCTACAGCATGATGGGACATAGGTGTGTGTGTGTGTGTGTGTGTGTGTGTGTGTGTGTGTGTGTGTGTGTGTGTGTGCTGGTTTAATTCAAATTCATGAGCCTACAGCATGTTGGGCCGTAGGTTTGTGTGCAGAGTAATTCATGACCCTGCAACATGTAGGTGTGTGTGCGCGCGCGCACGTGTCTGCACATGCACGCATAGTTCATTCAAATTTGTGAGCCTGCAGCATGTTGAGACATAGGTGTATGCGCAGAGTTAATTCAAATTTGTGAGCCTGCAGCATGATGAAACATAGGTGTATGTGCAGTGTTAATTCAAATTCATGAGCCTACAGTATGGGGGGATGTAGGTTTGTGTGCAGCGTTAATTCAAATTCATGAGTCTACAGCATGTTGGGATGTAGGTGTGTGGTGCAGAGTTAATTCAAATAGCATGTTGGGATATAAATGTGTGTGTTGTTAAATGAAGTCCAGGTGTGACTATGTGAAAGTACCCTCAGATGGTCCAAAAGAGTGGTCAATTCTGGCCACAGTACCTACCCGCCCCATTATCCCGATCGCAACACAGGAGCTGTAACTTTTTAGCCTGTGATGGAACAAAAGCAAGAGGGGTGCTGTGGAAAAAGGCTGATCAAAATCTCTCCTCTGTTATTGGATGACAACACAATTCCTACCTTTCCCTCCCTGAATGGTGTGTGGATTGATGTAGCTATTTTCTGTCCTCTAAATTGCCAGAATCTATAAGGTAAGTCTTAAAAAAATAAAAAAAGAGAAGAATGGAAACAAATATAAATAAGCAAGATCAAATCCCTAACAAGGGAACACCTGTATATTTTATGTATTATAATTATGGTAAAGAAAGTTGCAAGTGTTTGCATGAGTAATTTCAACTTACTAAGAATTTCTCTTTTTCCATTTCCATTAAATGAAACTTATGCTAGGGATAAATTAATAAAATTGAAAGATATTTTGGAAGAAAAGAAAAACAAAGTTAGTCGGGAAGAAGTGGCAGAACTGTATTCTTCGTACACTGAAGTGTTTAAAAAGGAAAAGCATTAAGGGGGTTGCAGGATGCTAATAAAAATGTTGCAACAGGTAAAAGAGGTTAAGAAGACAGTACAGAACACTAAAAAGGATCCGTTTATCCTGTCTTAGTAGGTTTGGAACAAACTGAGGATGGCCAAAATGCAGAAACATCTGAAGAGGATGATAGTCCTTCAGCAGCTACTGCACCCCCACCCCCATATGCACTGGTGCGGGTACCTCCTGTACAAAATTTTGCTATTTCCCAGACCACCACATTGGACACCAAGTCAGTGTGATACTGTTACATCTCAAACTAGTTCCCTGTTCAATCTTAATCTTCTGAACAGGCATCTACAGTCGAGGGGGTTCTTCTTCCTATCCTTCTCAAACAGCTTCTACTTCTCCAACAGGGGTATTAGTATTTGACATTCCTGTAGCTCATCACACACGCTCACATAATAGGGTAGAACAAGAGGTTGTGGCCCCTGGAGAGGATCTTTTGGCACCTCTCAGGGGAATTCTGGGGGGTAATAATAGAGAACTGTTCATCATCCTTGGACTCCTGATGATTTTCATACTGTTACGCCCATGCACTGACCCAGGAATCAAGGAGCCTCAGTCCTCACCACTAACACCAGTGAGGCTGTCCACATTGGGAAGGATAACAAAGTACAATTTCCCCTAAGAGCACACAGAGATCACAGTCAGTCTGGGGCTGGTTTCTCCCACAGCTGTAGGGTCCAGATCTCAGCCTAGTGGTCAAGCTAAAGCCTCCAGCACCCTCTCTGTCCAACCAGTGCTTCATGTCCCTACCCAAGTAGCTGACAAACACACATTTTGAGATATGTGTTTTATGCAAACACATAGACACTCCTGAGGAAGGCTGGCACAGGTTGTCCAGCTGTGCCCCTTCTGCCCAGACTACTGCAGTAGTACCACTTGCCACCAACCATTAATATCAGCTACTAAAAAGGCCCTTATCAAAGGGTGTCCAATTATTACTGTGCAGTATTATTATCCAAATGGTAAGTGTGACGAACAGCAAGGCTTATCTGGAGTGGCTTGGACAGTATCACTATATACATGCAATGTACTCTAGAGCTTAAATTATCTCTACATAAAAAAGCCACAGTTGAAAGGTTTAAAAATATTTAATAAATAATAATAACACAAGACAATAATTCTTACTACATAGTGCTAGTCAAGAGTTCAGAGATCACAGGAAAATGCTTAAAATAATACAGTAGAATAGTTCTGACATCAATACAGAAAACAGCTAGACTAGACTTCCTATTTCCTATCTATATCTAAGAGCAAACACAGTTCTAAAATAAACTTGCATATAGAGCAAGGCAGTGCTGGTGACATTGTCAGTTCTGAAAACAAATGCAAAATGTTCTGATTCTCTCTCTCTCTCTCTCTCTGTCCTTAAATTGATAACACTGTACCACTGACTCATTTCAGATTACTTCATTATTCTCTGTTTCCCAGGCTAACAGAAACTCAGCGTGTAGCAGTCCTTTTGATCTTGCAGCTGGCCAGGAAGCCAGACCAATAAAATACATTATAGATGTAAATTTTAGCCATTGACTCTGGTCCCAAAACAATAAAGAATTCCTTCATTCAGACATCTTAGCTCCGAGCTTTGAGATCAAACAATTATACAATGCTTGACTTATCAGCTTTCCTCCAGCAGAGTGCAATGTGGTTGCATTTTGAAGTTCAACATTTACCATAATTTTCTTACATTTAAGAGAACAAGCATGTGGCTTGCATTAATATTTACAAATGACAGAATTATCTACAAAATCCTATTTAGCTAGGCTGGCATCCTTCACACATACTATGCCTAAAAGTTTTCCAGATATTAAAGAGGATCTATTAAAGTTTAGGGAAAAATTAAAAAAAAAAACTGTAATAAAGTGTTACAATCCTACTTTGACAGATTTAAATCAGCTGCTTAGGATAGTCAGATGAAATAAGAAAGCAGTTACTAAAAAGGCTGAAATGAGTTTACTCTCACAGGAAAGCATTAATAGATAAAAGGGCAGCATTGTTAAACAAAATTATGGATGTGTGTTAAGTTAGGACTGACTGATCTAAGATACAGGCACATTTTATACTACTGTTATAAAGAGTTGTATTTCTGTGAGACTGTGGTCAGCGTCCGGCTGTGATTGATTCTATAACCATCTGGACATACAAAGCGGATACAAGTATACTTTTCTGCACTTGATCAGTTTCAGCAATAGTTAACAAAACTGTACTGCATTTATTTATTTACTTGATTAAATATCATTGGTCTCTGTCTGCATTTTGTTAAAACTATACTGCATTTATTTATTTGCTTGATTGAATATTGCTGTTCTCTGTCTGCATTTTGTTTCTCGGGGTTGTACAGCACTTGAGCTCAAAGTCAGTTGATTTCACAATGGGGGTTGCTTTACATTCTGTGAAGCCAGCCCAACCAGTGTCTGAGCTACTGGTCAAACAGCTTTTTGTGTTTATCTGATGGCCTGAAGGTCTAACTTTTCTTTTATACTACTGGTATAAAGAGTTACTGTTCTGTGAGTCTGTGGTCAGTATCAGGCTTTGATTGATTCTGTAAACATCTGGACATACAAAGTGGATATAAGTATACTTTTTTGCATTTGAACTGTTTCAGTGACAGTTAAAACTGTACTGCATTTATTTATTTGCTTGATTGAATATTGCTGGTCTCTGTCTACAGTTTGTTAACAAAACTGTATTACATTTATTTATTCACTCGATTGAATATTGCTGTTCTCTACCTGTGTTTTGTTTTTCCCACCCTCCCGCCAAAGTGTTGTATTGTTAAACTTGGTGGCTTTTGAATTGCCCTCCCCTGCTGTAAATTTGATTTTGGACACTCCTCCCAGTCCCAGCTCATTTGCTCACTTTACTGAGTACAGTGAGATCATTTGGGAAAGACTTCCCCCTTGCTTCTTTGATTTTGGACACTTCTCCCAGTCCTATCTCATCAGTTTATTCTACTGTGTACAGAGAGAGCATTTGGGAAGGCCAATTCTCTTAGTTTCTTAATCTTGAATTAATTTTTGTTTCCTCCCTCTCCACTTAAAAGTTATAGTTTATTCACCTGCTTTCACTGTAATTGTGTTTTCCTACTTTATTACATTACTTTGCTTTGCTGCTTGCTCCTAAGTGTTCAACTGCTTTTATTCTGCTGCATTTATTGCTGCTTATTAGTAGCCTGATTAAATTTGGCTATTATTCTAAGCCTCCTAATTTTTGTTTTTAGCACTTGGGCTTCAGGCCAGTTATTTTACATTTAAGATGTTTTTTGTGGTTTACACCCTTGTGGACAAACCCTTATCAAAACCCTCTCTCCATAAGTCCGTCCAAATTTTTAGAAAACAATGTCTGGACAATTCCTATCAGTTTCTCTTGCCAGCTTGGTCGACATGGGCATACTGAGACAGTGTAGCAACTGCATCATGTTCACTGACAGCCCTCTTCTCCTAGCACATAATTCTTCTACTTGCAGGAAATGCATCTGCATCAGTAACCTGGAATCCATGCTCTCTCACGCCACAGTCAGTACTCCTGACAAAGAGAAGATTGCCAGCACAAACACCACACCAATCACATCACATAGCCAATCACAACACACTCCCACCTGTGCAGATGTTCTCAATAAAAACTTACCTAAACAGCAGAAACCCCAAAACACACTTATAAACATTCAGCACACAACACCAAATACATCACACACAGCCGACAACACACCAGAGTCTGACAAACACAGCCCATAAGGCATAACAATAAACCAAAGATACTAGTCATTGGCGACTCAGTTGTGAGACACACCAACATCTCCCTCACCAGGCTTAACAAGGAGAAGGTCACAGTCATCAGGTGCCAGAACCCGCCACATCACACATGCACTTAAATCAGTCCACAACAGGTGCAAGTATGACTCTGTCATTGTCCATGTTGGTTTGAATGACTTGAGACTTACCTCCCTAGACTAATGAAATGAAAAATGATTGAGCTTTCAGAGTATGTGTCCCAGGCAGATATGACCCTAGCCCTAACCAGCATCCTACCTTCACCAAGAATGATACCACAATACCAACAACAAATAATTGACTTCAACAGTTGGCTTAGTTTCTGGTATCATTCCAAGGGGATCCAGTATCTGTCTGCCTGGGATTTAATGGTTGATAGACATTGATGCTTTGCCAGAGATGGCCTCCACCTGTTACCCTGGGATTCTGGATTCTGGCCAAGGCTCTTGCCTCCCCCATAGTGCCTTTTTTAAGCAATGTCCCAAAGACAAATCTTCCAACATAAAAGATCTGTCAAAAAGCAGGTTGATAGTCATGATGCTTAACGCTAGGAGCCTTAACCTGAAAATGCACTCACTGGAGGCTCTCCTTGTACTGGAAGATGCTGACATATGTGCAGTCACGGAAACTTTGTTCAAGGCTGTGAAGTGCACCCATGCCTTACCAGGCTATACCTCATTCCACATTTTATGACCCCAGAATGAGGTTGGGAAGACTAAGGGTGGTGGAGTCTCTATCGTCATTAAAGACAAACACACCTCCAGACTGGTTTGCCAGCATGACACACTAGAACTACTCCAGGTGAAACTGACAGTTGGCAAGACACCCATCCAAGTTATAGCCACTGATAGACCCCCCTCCATGACTCAGGACACCCACTCCTCCTACCTAACACCCTGATCCTTGGTGACTTCAACTACCCCACCATAGACTGGGTGAACTATTCCTGCACTAATGCACTTGCCCAACAATTCCTTGACTTCATCATTTCTAACACACTAGACCAACTCGTCTCATCCCCCAGAAGGGAAGATAACATTTTGGACTTGGTTCTCGCAAACATGAGCAATCTCTGCATCACTCCCTTAGTAAGTTCTTGCTTGGTGACATCAGATCATTGGTCTGTCTTATTCAAAGTTTCTTTCTCACCCACCCCCCAGCCATAACCAAGCTAAAAAACTTCTCAAAAGCTGACTACAACCTCCTAAGCGAGGGTATCAGTAGCTTCACACCACTGCCCCCCTTAGAGAATTCAGACATCTATGCTGAACAGTACGCCAATGCAGTATACAAGCATCTGAACAACTGCATGGACTCAGCTGTGCCCAGCAGAACTAAAACCTGCTCCTCAAGGAAACACAAGCCTATCTGGTAGACATCCTCTATCAACAGACTTTACAACAAAATGAAGAAACTGTTGTCCAAAGGTAAAAAGGCACAAATTCCCAATTGAAAAAACTTCCTTCTTAGCCTCAAGAAGCAAATCAGATCACTAGTAAAATCGCCAAAGCCAGTTATGAATCAAAACTAGCCTCTGAAACAAGTGGAAACCACAAAGCCCTCTTCAGTTACGTCAGGAACCTCCATCACAAAGTGCAGGTTTGTTCCGAATTAGTACCTAATGGTACCACTTACACTGATCCTGTTGTGACTTAGCCAACCTGCTATTAGATAGGTTCAGCTCAAACTTCACCCCCCCCCCGTAACTCCCAAAGGCCTATTCGACATCCGCAATACTTGTCCCACACGTCACATCTCCGTAGATCAAGTGTTAAAGGGCCAGTTCAAGGCAAAGGACACAGCTTCCATGGGACCTGATAGTATCCCAGGCTGTATTTTGCACCATCTCCAGCAAGAATTAGTTTTGCTATTGAGGATCCTATTCAACCACAGCCTAAGTACAGGCTTCTTTCCAGCAGAGTGCAGAACTGCTGTTGTCATCCTCTTGCACACAGGTGGTGCCACTATTGACCCTGGGAACTATCACCGCATTAGCTTGACATGTCTGATCTGTAAAGCCATGGAGTGTATTATTATGGACCTCATAAACAAGGACATAGGCAATCTCCAAGCACTCAACCTCCCACATTTCGGATTCTTCAAGGGCAGATCTTGCCTGTTGAACCTGGTTGACTTTTTTTAGACTATCACCAAGGCCCTGTATGTGGGATGTGGGAAAGTCAGTACATACAGCTTACATTGACTTTGCCAAAGCCTTTGACATAATCCCCCACTCGGACATCATCGAAAAGCTAACACAACTTGGCGTAAACCCCTATCTTATCAGGTGGGGGGGCCAATTGGCTCACCGATAGGACGCACAAGGTCACAATAGGTGCCTCCACCTCTAACAGTAGACCTGTCACTAATGGTGTTCCCCAGGGATCTGCCCTGAGACCCCTACTGTTTGGCATCTATTTCTCAGAGGTCAAGGCAAAGACAAAAGGCCTGTGGCTGACCAGGATTGTGGATGACTGTAATTTGGATGCAGTCATTGACTCCCCAAATGATGTTAACATACTACAAGAGGGTCTCCCAGCAGCAAATGACTGGTGCCAAAGTCATAGCCTTAAGTTAAACACAAAAAAAAAATGTATTATTATACCATTCAGCAAAAACATGCCCCTACTAATTACCACATCAATGGCAAGCCCTAAGCACACAACCTGTGATGAGAATCCTGAGTACACAGGTTGACAACAATCTCACATTTGATCATCATGTAGCAGCAGTGGTCAGAAAAGCCTTTCACTTGGTTCATCTCATAAGTAAAGGGATTGCATCCATAAAAAAGGAAGTTATTACCTTTCTACTCCTCTCTCATTAGACCAATAATTGGGTACAATGCCCCCTTTGGTATGTACCTCTCCAAACACCTGCACCAGCTGGAAAGGGCACAGAAATGCCTCACAGAGAGAATCCATGGCCTCCAGCACCTGTCCAATTTGGACAGGCTCAAATCACTATCACTCTACTCAGTATTGTACAGATTGCTCAGAGGTGATCTGTGTCTCGCCTACAGTGCAGTCTGGGACCCTGGCTTACTAGAAATGCTCCATATCCATAAGTCTAACTCCTCGCACATTATCCACTCAAAAGGCCTAAATCTAATATGCAACATTAACAAAACTTGCTGGAGAGACAGGTTTGTCTCCCAGAGGCTGCCCCATCTCTGGAATAGACTTCCCATACACACCAAACAGAGTACATCACTGACCCTCTTCAAGCGCAACCATGATGAGTGGATGGGAAACCACAAGTTTGTCCCAGGGGTTCCACCTGTGTCCCTCATTGACAGGGGTGACAAGTGATGATTCAGGTTTCTTTTCTGGGGATAAACACTTGGCTAGGCGTGTAAAAGCCCCAAGACCATTGTCCTAGTAACCTCCTATGATCCTTTGAAACAAAATAAAGGGGAAGCCCCTGCAGACTATTTGAGTCATCTTAAAGGAGTATTTGCTAGACATTCAGGGATACCAGTTCCAGAAGAACAATCTAAGCCGGCTATTGCAGTAGCTTTTGTATAGGGTCTGCAAGCCCCTGTACAAAATCAAATAAAGCAAGTGCTCATAGACTGGCAGAAAAATGAATTGGAGTCTTTATTAAGTGCTGCAAATCACTGTACTGAGTATCAGGAAAAATGGAAAAAGGATACTAAAAATTAGATGTTACCTTTGCAAATCAGACAGTTAAAAGCTCCTAGAGGTCGGGGCGGAGGCAGGGAAAGGGGGAGAAAAATTGCTAAGGGATTTAGTAAAAGGGCTGGCCAAGGAAAACAAAGTACAGCTGGTTAGCAGCAATGAGCTGGCAGTGCCCCTCCTTCTTCATCTAATGGATCTTCCTTCAATTGCCTCAGCAAAAATTTTATCTGTGTCCTGGCCAACCTCCAATAAACCAAATGCTGTCCAGTTGCCCTGCACTGACCCACTGTCGGTGAAACACTAAAGTGCTTTCAGCTAAACTAGTGTATGTTAGAGTTGTATGTAATCTGTCCTCTAAACCGAAGACATTTTTGCAGTAGCCGTTTACTGTAAGAGTGCACATTACTGGTCCCCCCATTTCTCTTCCTATTGTACTCCTAGGCCAATTACTTAAAACTACTTTCTTTTCTCATGGAAAAGGTTTACCTATGTACCTGCAGCCTGTACTTGTAATGTTTTCCCTACAGAAGTGGTGGTCCTTGTCACCACACTGTACTACATTAGTAGCACAAGATTTTTTGTTATTGGGAAGATACAGTGATACCCTGACCTGGAATTGATTGAGCTTGGTTTTCCTGATTGTTTTCTTGGAAGCTGGCCTGGTCTGGTTTTCTGGCTAAACCAGGCAACTCGATCACTTATGAACAACAGAGACAGTGCTTGGAAAGCATGGAAAAAAATAACAACTCACCTTTCCATGTAAACTTATATAAAGAGCTTTGCAACCAAACAAAAGAGGAGATCCTACTGGACAAAAAAAATTCTATCAAAAATCTCTGTGCAATCCACATTCCAACCTGAAGAAATTCTGGCACTCAGTAAACAAATTACTATCTCCAGGGAACCTCTCTTCATCAAACCCCTTCCCTAGCAAACCTTATAGTGAAACCATCTCTGCTTAACAACTTTTTCATCAAAACAGTAGAAAAGCTTACTAAACCAGCAGTTCTTGATAGTAAGACTCCTCCTCCCACCTCATCTCTTCCCTCGTTCTCCCTGGCACCCATAGCAGCTTCCTTCATTAGATCACTTCTTAACAAACTCAAACCCTGTTTCCCATAAGCTGACAAACTCCCCCCCATTATTTCTCAAACATGCAGCCTGATCCATAGCATACTCTGTATCTATACTTATCAGTAGATCCATCCAAGAAAATACAGTACCAGATATCTGGAAAAATTCTTCATAACACCCCTCCACAAGGGAGAAAATTGTACAAAACCGTCAAATTATAGGCCTATTGCCATATTATCTCCCTTATCCAAGATACTGGAAAAATGTATATATAGACAAATACTAAACCACCTCTTACAGGCAAATCTATTTACACCTACACAGCATGTTTTCTGAATCTCGCACAGTACTACCACTGCCTTCCTATTCACACACAACACTGCCCAAGCCAGAGATGATAATAAACTTGTATCAGCTCTATTCCTTGACCTATCCAAAGCATTTGATACTGTTTCCCATCCCATCCTCCTAAACAAACTTTCCAACATAAATTTCTCTACCTCCACTACATCCTGGTTTTAACAGCTACTTCTCAGGTATCAGTCCATCAGATGGCAAACATCTTTCTCCCCTTTCCGTTTAAGACTGGGGTTCCCCAGGGCTCTATCCTGGGTCCCCTACCTTTTTAATATATTTACAAATAACCTCCATGTCTCCTACCCCCCCACTCTACCTTAATGCAGTATGCAGACAATTCCACAATTATTAACACCTCTGACAATATACAAAATCTCCACACTGTCACTCGGCAATCTCTGCACGTGGTAGAACAATGGCTAACTGAAAACAACCTGCTTCTCAATCCCAAAAAGACCAAGCTTCTCCTTTTCCTTCCAAAAAACCTCAATCCTGCTAAAGAAAACTTCACCATCTCATTGTTAGATAATGCAATTATCACCACCAACTCAAATACCAAATTGCTTGGTGTTACTATAGACTAATTAAAATTTGACCTACATTCCTGAACTGTGTCAGAAAGTCCAATCAAAAACTAGGTCTTCTATACTATAACAACAAATATATACCTAACAAATCTAGACCTATACTGGCTCAAACATTTTTTCTACTATCCCTACTGTATGCTGCTCCCATACATAGTAACCTTCAAAATAATCTCTTAACCAGACTAGAAACCACCTATAAAAAGATAGCCAGATTCTCAGTTGGTAATAGCTACAGATCCCATCATTGTATATCCCTGAAAAGCTTAAGATGGCTTGAGTTCCCCCATGCTTTAAATATTACAACTACAAAGTTTATATCACATGATCGAAACACAATAACAGCGAACACCATAACATCGAACTCCAAACCCCGAAAGCATAAAACTCTGAAAGCTGAGAACAGTGATTTTTTTCCCTGGGAAAAAAAATTGCTGTTGTAGCACAAAACACGGAACACACAAACACTACACACCATTTCTAATGTGGGGGGGTTGTGTCCCCACACCCCCCCACTTAAATATACCGACTCCGAGATCACACCACAGTGAAGGAAGTAGTGAAGCCGGGGAAACAGCCCACCAAATTCTTTCCCTGGGAAAGAATTCAATGTTCCGCAGCTTCGCTGTTGTCAGTCTTTGAGGTTTTGTGTTCGATATCATAGCATTCAAAGTTTTGCAACTTCGATGTTATGATATAGACCCTAACTACAAATTGCATATAGCATCCTAAATAGCCCCAACTCCTGCCCTGCCCTTACATCCATAATTACACTCTACACATCCAGTCTTGGCCTCAGAAGCACACAACAAAACCTACTTCAAGTGACCAATCCAAACAAAAATACTGGAAAAATAATTCACAGGCATTCAGTTGCATAATCATGGAACAAACTTCCATTGTCCCTTCATTCCACTATCAAAAGTGGCGAATTCAAAAAGCAAGTAATAATTCATTTCCAACATGCATGGATCTGTACTTGTCAAGGAATAGCCTAATGATTTTTTCTTCTTTTCTCAATTAACATATCTGCCTGATGTCTGCTATCTAAGCTGTCTACACATATTACTCTCTCTGTAGTTAGTACCTATGCTGTTAAATGCATCTTTGTTGCACTATGTCATGATGTTACTCTGATTTGTATATTACATATTAGAAAATATATTTTTTTTATTTTAGGCAATGGTATATTACTTGTATATAACTTAATGCTAACCAAATTTCTCAAGCATATTGCTACTGCTTTTTCAAAATACTGTACTTTTGCCTTGTAAATATTCATGTTGTATATTTCTGTTTCTCTGTTTTTGTACTGTTAAGTATCTTACAATTTGAATTGTTAGTTTTTTTTCTTATTTTATAATTACTTTACTGGAGCTTTCCTCCTCAGGTCAACACTGAAAAAGGGCTCTCTGGACCCAGTCAGACTAGCACAGTTAACAAATGTAAAAATAAATAAATTGTGGAGAAGCAGGACATTAGAAAAGAGAATGCTCACACAGGCAAATGCAGAGAGTCTAAAATACCTGAACTAAATGGCAGCCAAATTATAATAATGCTGTTTTGCCTCAACCACCTCCTCACATTGGAAAGAGTCAGGAATCACCATACTGACTATGCCAGAGTCTTCTTCTTCTTTCAGCTTTTCCCGGTTAGGGGTTGCCACAGTGGATCATCTGTCCGCTCATGATTGGCAGTGGAGTTTTACAGTGTCGAGTTGCCAGCCCGGTGCCCAACTTTCCACAGAAGGCACACACACGCACACATTCACACCTAGGGCCAATTTAGAGTGTCCAATCCACCTACTGCATGACTTTGGGATGTGGGAGGAAACCGGAGCACCCGGAGGAAACCCACGCGACCACACGGAGGACATGCAAACTCCGCACAGAAGACACCCTAGCCGAGATTAGAACCAGAGAACCTCTTGCTGTGAGGCGGCAACGATAACCGCTGCACCACCGTGGCCGCCCACTGACTATGCCAGAGTAATAAAACAAAAATAAATCTTGACCCTTTACTGCCAATAAATCAAAAAGGACCCTATGTTAGGGTAAAAATAAATGAAAAGGAAATTCCATTTCTGGTGGACACTGGAGCCACTAGGTCTGTATTGAAAGTTACTTTAGATAGTGAAATACCAGTATCAAAGCATAAAATAAAGGCATTTTGAGTAACATATGCTACTGTTATATATCCTGTTTCAGAACTTCTACCCATTTTTTTTAGGTCCACTTAAAAAAAGGCATTATTTTCTTTTGAGTACTAGTGCACCAGTAAATCTGCTAGGGAGAGATCTGCTGTGCAAACTGGGTTGTACTATTTACTGTACACCAAAAAGGGTGTGTATAGATGTTCCAACAAAATCAGAGGGAGAAGTATTATCAGTCTTAGCAGAAGCTGAAGAGCAGCCTCTCGAGGCATACCTTACTGACAGACTGCTACAGCAGGTACCTGCTAACTTATGGGCTAAGCACGTTAAAGAAGTAGATATATTAAAATCTGCAGAACAAGTAAAAATAAAATTTTATCCATCATAACCTCTCCCTAGAGTTCTGCAGTATCCAGTGATACCAGAAGCAGAGCAGAGAATCAAACCTGTAATTTAGTCTTTGATACAACAAGAAATAATAGTGCCAGCAAAAAGTCCTTGTAATACTCCTATCTTCCCTCTGAAAAAGCCAGGAAAGTATACATATAGGTTTGTGCAAGATTTGAGACTGTAAACAATGCAATGTTACCAACTTTTCCTGTGGTTCCAAATCCAGCAAGGATACTCGGCTGCATACCACCTACAGCAAAATATTTTTTGTAATAGATTTTTGTTCAGCATTCTTTTATATACTCTCCACCCTGAAAGCTAGTTTTTGTTTGCCTTTACTTATCAGGGACAGCAGTATACATGGACATGGTTGTCACAAGGATACACTGAATCACCTTCATTATTTTCTCAAATTCTAAAGAAAGATTTGACATTTCCAGGTGAGTCTGTGTTAGTGCAGTATGTAGATGATTTACTACTTCTGATTCTCTTCATCAGTGCCAGCAAGATACCCTACACCTTCTGACAATCCTTGCAGGAAAAGGACACAAGGTGTCAAAAAAAATTACAGTTATGGTCACCTCAGGTACATTATCTTGGCCATTTGATATCTCAGGGTAGTAGACAGGTGTTGCCATCTTGTATTGAAGCAGTAGCTAAGGCACCACGTCCAACTACTCAGCGTCAGCTTAGATCTTTTTTTGGGTGTGACAGAGTATTGCAGGCAGTGGATTTCAAATTATACAGAAATTGCTAAACCTTTGACAGAGGTTTTAAAGTAAGATATGCCAGAGCCCCTCCCTTGGAAAACATGAAGAGAAAAATTAATTTCAGAAATTAAAGCAAGCTTTAGCTACTTCCACCGCTTTAGGGTTACCAGATTATGGAATTTTTTTTTTATTTTATTCTGTCATGAAAGAAATGGATTTGCCCAGGGAATGCTTACACAGAAACATGGAGACAACTATCGTCCAGTAGTTTATTATAGTACAGCACTAGATTCTGTTGTAAAGGAATTTCCAACTTGCCTATGGGTAGTCGCTGCTTCCACCATTCTAGTCGATCTAGCCCAATCATTGGTGCTAGGGCATGATCTTACAGTAGCTGTCCCTCATTCTGTATCTCTCTCTTAGAATGAAAACCCAGCCACTCTCGACTGCATGTCTAACAAAATATGAACTCACTCTACTTATGGATCCATCTATTTCTCTCATATGCTGTTCTGTTCTGAATCCTGCTTCCTTGCTACCAGCTACTGAGGATGGTGAACCTCATGACTGTGTGTGTGACTAACTGTCTGCTTTCTCCTAGAGATGACTTAAGGGACACTCCTATACCAAATGCAGAGCTGGAATTATTTGTGAATGTGTACTGTTGAAGAAACAGAAAGGGACAGCTGATAGCTGGAATTGCGGTATGTAATACACACAAACTGCTGCTTCAACAAGGATTAAAAGGAGTTCATTTTGCCCAAATGGCTGAGGTAGTAGCTTTAAAAAAGCTTGTGAATTAGCCAAGGACAAAGTTGCAAATATATATACTAATTGTCATGCCTTTGGGGTGGTGCATGATTTTGGTCAGCTTTGTAGGCAGAGAAGATTTCTAACCTCATTGGACACTAAAATTAAAAATTATAAATATGTAAACAAATTGCTGGAGGCCCTTTTACTGCCTAGAATGTTGACTATAATCAAGTGTAGCACCCATCAGAAGAGTGTAGACAGTATTTACAAAGGAAATAACTTGGCAGATTACACTGCTAAGTAGATTATAAAAAGAAATTATAATAACTTTTATGTAATGCTATTGCAAAACTCTAATGGTGATGATTGGTTAGACTTTAACAAAGTGTCAGTTTATCAAGCTGAAGCATCACAGGGAGAAGTTCAGAGGTTGCTCAAGAATGGATGTATTAAATCCTCTGATGGAATATGGTGACATTCAGATGGCTGACTGGTGGCGCCTGCCTCTTTGCTACCTTACATGGTAAGGACATATAATTTACTGGCCCATGCAGGTAAGACTGCTTTATTTAATCACATTAGCCAAAGTTGGTATGCCCTTCCTGTATCCTCTTTGATACTTCAGTATGTTAATAACTGTGCAACATGCTTAGAGTATAATGTTAGCAAAAATGCAAACATTAAGGCTGCATGCTTACCACAACACCTTGGGAACCTTTTGTTAATGACTTGACTTTGTTCAGATGCATAGAATATGTAATTTACAGTATATTTTAGTAGTGGTGTGTATGTTTTATGCATGAGTAGAAGCTTACCCATGTTTGAGGCAGACTCTACCACTGTAGTAAAGAAATTAATGTATGATTTTATTCCTAGGTTTGGTGCACCTTGTACTATTAACAGTGTCCAGGAAACCCATTTTAACAATTCCATGATAAAAGAAGTATGCAAAATTTTTAACACTAAGTTGAGTCTTCACTGTCTCAACCATCCACAATCATCTGGACTGGTGGAAAAGGTTCATAGGACCCTTAAAAATAAGATTTCAAAAAATTTGTGCTGAAAGAAACCTTAAGTGGCATGAGGCACTTCCTTTAGCTCTGATGAGCATACAAAGCATGCTGAATTCTACAAAGAAACCAAGTTCCTGTGAGATATTAATGGGAAGACACATGGCCCTTCCAGTGCTCTCCCTGTGTCAAATAAAAAATCAACTCTAAAGGATAATGAAATGTTAACATTCTGTCAACTTGTCCATCTCTTACAGCTGTATCATAAAACTGTACGAGAAGCTCTTCCTCAACCTACTGACCAGTCCTGTCACCAACTACAGACAGATGATTGGGTTTATGTAAAAAAAACCTTCCAGAGAAAGAACTGCCTGCAGCCACACTGGAAGAGACCTTAACAAGTCCTGCTGACAACATTTACTGCGGTCCGCTGAACAGGACTACCAACCTGGATTCACTCATCCCACTGTAATAAGACCAGTTATGTAGGGGCCCCAGACGAATCATCATTGCCAGCAACACAAGAGCAAAGTGTGAAGGACGAATCATCTGATGAATCCTGTGACAGCAGGTACTTTTCTTTTGTTCTTGTTGCTGTTTCCTTGTATAATCTGGTCGAGAAAAAAATAGTTTCCTCTTAGTTCTTTGACAGTATGCTGTGGACTTAAATGTGACAGACTGTTGGGTGTGTTTGCATATATCTTATCATTCCAGGGCAGGGATTCTCATGATTCCAATTCGTGCATCACAGGTAACATTTGAAAAAGAACTTAGTGATACTAATCTAACCTGGCATAATGTGACTAATTTTTCAAAGGGTGTATCTCTTCAGCTTGCCACCACAAATCGGGAGACACATGTTAGGCTAGAAAGAAGACTGTGCCAGTGGAAATCAGCAGATGTAATGACACTAGACATGAAAGTGTGTCAAATTCTTTACAGTTAAAATGCCTTGGGAAATGGCATGGGCATGATAGAAAATCTTTACTACATTTGTGCTGATCATGCCTACCCCTAGTTACCCACAAACTGCTCAGGGTGTTATTTTGTGGGCTATATTACTCCTGCTACTCAGCATTTTAAAAACCCTCCAGCAGGCAGACTGAAAACTAAGTGGGAAATCCACTGGGCAAAGCAGGTATTTTCAGCTTTTTTTCCTGTGTATGGAGTGCAAAAGACAATGCTTAAAATCACCATGCTTGCTCATATTCTTCAGGAGGTAGCCAACTGTACTTCACATCACATCAGAATGGCAAATTGAGAACTGACTGAAATGCAAACTGTGGTTTTACAAAATTGACTGGCACTTGATATAATGCTTGCTCGAAAGGGGGGTTATGTGACCTCACAGGAAGTCATTGTTGTTCTTATATTAGTAATTGCCATGATGAACAAAAAACGTTGGCCAATTTCATGGAGCAGAGGGCCAAAAATTTGGACAGCACTTCCAAACAGTGGATGCTTTTTAGATGGTTGGGCAGTGTATTTGGTAACCTGGGAACTAGTATATTGCAAGGTATCGTTACAGTAATTGCTATTATTTTTTTTTGTTTTAATATTTTCTGTTCTAAAGGCAGTAATCATAAAGTGCTTGATCGCACCTTTATGTAAAATGCCACTTGTACCTGATAATGAACTTAAAATTAATAAAAATTCAATCACTGCAGATGATAAATATTCTGATGCTGAAGCATATTTTATCAAATTAAGAAAAATCAAAATAGAATTGTGTATTGTATGACACTAATAGGGTCAAAAGGGGAGGTTTGTGAGAGAAAATGTATTTCTCATGATTGTTCTTCACAAAATGCATATTAACTTACCTTTTTTCAGAAATTAGTTTAATAAATTGTTTAATTTTGTTAAAAATATGTAGTATAGATGCTTAGTTATGCAAACCACAAATACTTATTTTAGTTTTAATTGTTTTACAACTGTATTCTAAGCTATAAGTTTATTAACAGATGACTGAAGGTAAACAAAAAGTGCTGAAGGGGTTAAGGGATCTTTCTATGATCAACAAGTCTGGTCTCTTAAGGGAGGAAAAAACACAATGTGAAATAGATTTTGTTTTATGCGAGTTCTGACCTTCCTAGGCTGGGATAGGTAGTTACAAGGAATTTTTGGGAGATAGCATGTACTGGTACTAAAATATATAAGATTGAAAAATAAGACTGATTGCCAGGCCAGCTGGCTTGTGTTTTTCTAAAACATTATTGTTACAAAAACATGGCTAGGTGTTCATGTGAAGCACTAAATGAGAAGCACACGGGTCTGCAGAGACCCTATTTGTTAATTAATATAAAACGCCAGACTTCTGTGTGCATGTTACTGATAAGAAAGAAAATATAAACTGTAGGAGGAATTCAATAAAGCCTACATGGATTAATTTTCCATACAGGCATAGTGGCACAGAGCTTACACAGAAGTAAGCAGTCGTGCGATCCAATAAACGGAGCTGAGGGGCATGAATGAGTGTGCAAACACAAAAGTGTCCATGACACACAAATCACCTCATAAGCAGATGAATTGCATGTGAATGAGGGTGTTGGAGTGATTCAGCAAGCAGATAGGCAGTCCTGTAGACCCTGTACTGGTGTCCAAAGTGTACATGGAAAAATTCCATGTACATGAGATAAAAAAGTGAACAGGGGCTGTAAAAGCCCAGTTAGAAGGACATAAATAGCATAGCAGATACAGATATGTGCAAAACTATGCCCTGTGTGTCCAAAAAGTAATGGAAAATAATGTGAAATATTTTTTTAATACTCGTATTATGTTTGCGAGGCATGCAGCAGTGTGCAAACTTGACATTATGCAAAAAGAAAATATTTAAAAGTGTAAAAATGAAAAAAATAAAATATGTGACAATAATGCATTATAGGGCCTTGCATGGAGTATGTACAATGCTAGATTTCCATGGTTGCTAAGGAGGCAGGTTCTGGAATAGTGTAGTTTCCTGGTTGTGTGCACGGATATGTATGCAAATGAGCTGGGATTACTGAATAGCAAAACTAGGTATCCGTGCCCACAGATCACATCCGTGTAGCCCCAGAACCATGTTATTGTCCAAAGAAGAGGTAGCGGACATCAAAAGGAGGTGTGTCTGTATTTCTTTAAGGACATTGGTGCCCAGTGGTGCCTGTTTGCACCCACTGAGCTGAGTTGGGGGTATGTCCAGTGCTTCTAAGCTTTATTTAACCTCGGGGTGCATGTTTTAGCACTTTTGCATGGCATGCCACTGTACTGAGCATGCCCATCTATGGGGGTGTGTCCATTGAGTGCTGAGCATTGTTTATATCAGTGGTGCTGGTCTGCGTGCCAAGCCACAGTGCTTAGCAGGGAAGGCTGTTTAAAAACATAGAAAATTGCCTGGGAAAGCCAGTCATATATACATTACTGATGACCCTTGTACCACTTAAACTGGCCCATTAAAACACTGATAATGATGTACTTGGCAGGTGGAATGCTTCATAGTTAGCCAGTCATGCAGTCTATACCTACAGCAGAGCACTAGAAAAGTTGTATACACCCTACAGTCTGATTTTACCCCCATACTCTGCACCAGTGGAGTACAAACATGGGATTTTTAACTAAAGCAATGATAGGGGCTGCTGCAGCTGTGCTACATCTTTATGTGCTAGATGCTGAGGTCAGTGCTGATACTGCTGCTGACAATAGGCCTAGACTGAGAAGGAGAAGAGTGTTCAGGCCCGGGGTAACCTTCCAAGAGCTACATGAGCTGGAGATTGTAGATCACTACAAGGTGGACAGGGACATACTACAAGAACTGACTGAGCTCTGTCGCCCTCAACTCAGACCTAGAGCCAACAGAGGGGAATCCATCCCAGTGGAAACAAAAGTATGTGTAGCCCTTAGGATACTAGCTACAGGTACTTTTCAAAGCCCAACTGGGGACGTGATGGGGATCTCGCAGACATCAGCATCCAAGGTACTCCAGTTCCTGGATGCCATGCTAACACATGCCAGGGAACACATTTATTTACCCCGCACCCCTGAGGAGGGGACTAACAGTATGTGACTCTTCTACCATGTAGCACACTACCCAAAGGTACTGGGTGCCATAGACTGCACTCGTGTACACATAAAAGCACCGCCCGTGAGGAGGGTAGAGTCTACATCAACTGCAAGGGGTATCACTCCATCAACTGCCAGGTCATGTGCAATGCCGAGGGCATTATCATGAATGTGTGTGCTGGCAGCCCTGGCAGTTATTACAACTCCCATATTTGGCACACATCACAGCTGTACCACATGAATGCTGTGGGGACATCCCATACGGCCATCTACTGGGGGGATGCTAGCTACACACTGGAACCATGGATGATGACACCTATCAGAAATGCACACCCACCCACTGAAGAATGCCATAATAAGGCACATGCACAAACTAGGAACATCAAAGAGCATGTGTTTGCGCTGCTCAAGTCACAGTTTCAGTACCTAGGTATATCTGGTGGAGCCCTGCAGTACACTCCAGCCACATGTGCACAGATGTTCACAGTATGTGCCATGCTACACAAAGAGCATGTGTTTGCGCTGCTCAAGTCACAGTTTCGGTACCTAGGTATATCTGGTGGAGCCTTGCAGTACACTCCAGCCACATGTGCACAGATGTTCACAGTATGTGCCATGCTACACAATATGATCCTGCAGAAACAGCTGTGGCAGGATCATCAGAGGGAAGAGATACACAGCCCCCCACCAGTGCCTAGGTCCTCACAGCCAGACCCATAGGGGGACTCGGAGGAGGAACCCCCTGAGGCTGTCCCTGTGGGCAGATGTAGGCATGCCAAGTATGCCCTGGCCTTGGCTAAGAGACAACTCATAGCACATGCACTGACAACCTAGGGACATAGGGACTAACCCCTTACTACAACTTGCATATATAGTAAAAAGGATGTCAGCCAGACCACACAACCTGTATCTAACCATGTATTGGCTGTGGACTGTGTGCATTAGACAGAGTCAGCCCTGAAACACAGGTCTCTCAACCACTGCATTGGCAAGGTAAGTCACTAAACTTTACAACAAATGTACGGGGTACTGGACTATGGTAGCATATGTATGGACCTGCTGCATGTATGCAAGGGAATAGAGTGGGCTACTATGGTACTTGCAGAGAACTAACAGCTATTTGGGACAGCAAGTACTCTGTCCAATACTGGATGCCCCATAATATGCATTAGTTCACATGGCTGGAAACCCCACTACATTATGCAAGGGAAATGCCAAACAGTGGAGTCATAGGACAGATGCACGACTGTCAATGCCAGAGTCCCCTACCTTCAACACATCAGTGTTCCCATACAACTGCAGTAACAGTATGTTTGTGAGGATATATCAGCAGACCACACAATTCCAGGGCTGTCACAAAGAACCGGGCCACATGTATTTTCCACAAAATGCAGGGGTCACACAGTGTATGTCTGTATGCTGTTGATAGTGTGAGAAATGAAACCTCACTTTCTGGAGCCTGGTGTGGCTCACTGGGCTAACTTAGCATGGTTGATGGTATTGATGGTTCGAAGCTAGCAGCATCCAACATCTTTTGCATGTGACGTACTCGTATGTTGGTAGCCCAACAGACTGTTATAACCCCTCAATCTGTTACTGCAAGAAAGCTGGACAAAGCCAGAGTAAATGGGGGCACAAAGGGCCATACCTACAGACTGACATACACGCTCTGAGTAAACTAGCAGGTGGCTAATATAACAGCAGGCTGCAACAGGTCAGATTAGCTGTAGGATGTAAAAGCCTTCACTTAAATGTGTCAGTAGGTACAACAAGTCAGTGACTGCTCTTTACAGTATAGCACCAGAAAACCACAAATGTATGTAGAACACAGCTGACATATGGGGCAAAATGCTGGACATTCTGCAAAATCATGTACAGTAAGAGGTATGAAGACTGTCATCCTGTGTGTGGTGTTACATCATGTACCCCAGTCACATCATACCTCTCAACCTCTTAGAGCAGGGAATCTAGACAAAGCCATAAATAATAGTGGGACAAGGGCCCAAACATCAGGAGAAGGATTAACTATTGGCCAGACAAATGTGGAAAGTTAATAGAATAACAGATCTTGCATTAACATGAATACCATGATGTGCATGGAGTCAGTAACCCAAATGTCTCTCATCATAGCCTAACATCAGTCTATAATGTTTTGCCCCTAATGTGCCAGAAAATCACAATACTATGTAAAATGTACCAAAAATATGATGCAAAACTCTACACATTCCATTACAATCTGTACAGTTGATAGGTATGGGTCACATATTACATACAGCAAACAGCCGGGGAATGCCTTGGACAAAATATCAGGGAGGTGTTGGAATGTGGAAACAAGTTCAACAGCCAATTGGCTGCAGCACGCAAAATCCTGGACTGGAGTACAGGTAGGTCTGGCCTGGAGTCACCTTGTAAGTACTAACAGTCACACTGGGCATGCTTCTAAGCTTAGCTAACTTGAGCCCATGTTTGTTGCCTCATCCACCCAAATACCCGCTATGTGGACATATGTCTGTACAGACATACAGCTACATATACATATCTGTCTCTCCCTATCCCCCTCATGCTTGATTAGTGTTTCTATCAGTATGTTGCATATATATATATATATAATTATAATTATATATATATATATATATATATATATATATATATATATATATATATATATATATATATATATATATATATATATATATTATATATATATATATATATATATATATATATATATATATATATATATATATATATATATATATATATATATATATATATATATATATATATATATATAATAGGATGGGTATATATAGCTATATAAAGTACAATGATACATAGACTCCACACATGCATCTACAGAGAACGCATTTACATTACAGACGCACACAACTACATTTAAAGAGACAACCCTGTTATACAGATTGAGATAGATATGGGTGGGGATGTACGAATGTTCCCACGTACCACTGACTGCCAGGGTTATCTGCACCTACACATCACAACAGCCATCCAATGGCACCAGACCAAGGCTGCAGCAGTACATAATTCACTCACCCACAGACCCCTGAGTCTGTGACCTGTCACCCTGCAGACAGATATAGGTATGCAGGTGGTGTAATGTACAATGGGTGCAACGCACTCCTTGGACAGCCATATTATTCCTGCCCACATGTCTGCCTATCAAAATGCGAACAGCTACATATGGCCAGCATACCTCTCACCTGTACAGATTTTTGCAGAATGTCCTGATTTTTGCCTCAGATTTTTGGTCCATTTTTTCATAAAATTTTTTTTTCTAGCAAATTAGTGGCAAATCATTAAACATTGAAGTTAAAAAAATGACAGACATTTGAGTTTCAGACTTCATACCATTCAGAAAATTCATGCTAATATAAAACCTGTTATTCTGTCAACTTTCTAAGATTGTAAGAGCAATATTTAAAAATTGTGCCTATTTTTGGGCCTTTGTCCCACTTTTATTTATGGCTTTTTCCAGATTTCTTGCTCCAAGAGGTTGAGAGGTATGATGGCCAGACTGGTAGGTGTACACACATAGTAGGGATATGACCAGATATCCTGCCCTAGGACACTAGATACAGCAACAGAACCAAGAAGTATCACTCTGCAGGCCACACATACTGTCCAACACAAGGTCAATTAGTGTACTCCACAAGTACTGTGCCTGTATCAACATGTATAACAGACATAACCTGTGGTGGGTGAGATAAATACTGTGAGCTGTAGTGTGCAATACTATTTAGGTAGGCATTCTAATCTCACATTCTCCAAGTGTGTGTGTGTGTGTGTGTGTGTGTGTGTGTGTGTGTGTGTGTGTGTGTATGTGTATCAATATATCCTCTCTCAGTACTATGGACATGGTTATATGTGCTGCCTCTGAGCAATGGTATGCATTTTTGGCCGTGTGACTGTCTACTGGCCTCTAGATTTGCTCCACTACAAGGCCTGCTGATGTCATCCACCTTAAGAGCACTGGCTGACAGTGTAGTAGTAGATAAACAGCATGGCACATGTGATAAGTACCGTGAGCTGTAGTGTGCAATGCTTGATAGGTAGGGATTCTAATCTCACAGCATCTGTGTGTGTGTGTGTGTGTGTGTGTGTGTGTGTGTGTGTGTGTGTGTGTGTGTGTGTGTGTGTGTGTGTGTGAATTTATCCCCTTGCAGCACTTCAGACATGCTCTTATGAGCTATCTCTGTGCAATGGCTATGCATTTTATGCCCTGTGAGTAGCTTCTGGCCTCAACATTGGCCTCCTTTACAAGGCCTACTGATGTCATCCACTTAAATAACACTGGCTGACCATTTAGTAGCAGATAAACAGCATGGAACATGTGATAAGTACTGCAAGCTGTAGTGTGTAATACTAGATAGGTAGAGGTTCTACTCTCACAGCATCCAACGTGTGTGTGTGTGTGTGTGTGTGTGTGTGTGTGTGTGTGTGTGTGTGTGTGTGTGTGAATATGTCCCCGGACAGCACTACAGACATGCCCATGTGGCCTACCCTTGTGTATTTTATGGCCCTGTGACTAGATGCTGGCCCTAAATTGGCTTCCTCTACATAAGCATACTCTATGTCCACCATCATCTACAGTTCTACGTGCAGACTACCCAGGTGACATGTATCAAGGATAGTAGAGTATGTTACAGGGTATGAAAGCGTGATGACACTATGTGCCCCATTGTCCCTGACACAATGTTCTACCCATATGAAACCTAGGGAGCCATGCTCATATACTGGCATGCCTTGTTGATGTCATATCTCTGCTGTGTTGTCTTGTCATCCTGTGCCGTTGTATTTCTGCCATTTGTCCATAGTTGCTCCACTCAGACTCCTGAGACAAAAACATAGGTTTATAGATGTGTACTAGGCTAATGGCCCTGGAGCCTTTACAAGTCTAGCCCATAAAAGTGCTCTGTCATTGTGCCACCCATCATTAGTTCCCAGTGCCTCTGTCAAGCAGAGCCACTGGAGTGATCCCTGGGGTGAACTTCCTATTTCCCATCCACTCATCAAGATCCCTCTTGAAGAGGGCCAGTGAGGTGTTCTGCTTGGCTTGTATGGGAAGTCTATTCCAGAGCATGGGCAGTCTCTAGGTTATGAACCTGTCCCTCCAGCATGTTCTGTTGATTGTGGTAATGAAGTTGAGGTCTCTGGAGAGTGTGGTGCGGAGGGATTGGGATTTTTCTAGATGTAGCATTTCTAACAGAGCTGGGTCAGACATGGCTTTGTAAGTCAAGCAGAGATCGCCTCTTAGTAGACAATATGAGACAGAGAATAGCTGGAGTTGTTTTAGTCTGTCCATGTAGGACATGTGTTTAAGGCCTAGGATCCTCTTTGTGAGGTACTTTAGTGACCTTTCCAGCTGTTACATGTGTCTAGTGAGGTACATGCCAAATGGGGCATTATACTCGATTGACTTAATGAGGGAAGAGTAGAAAGAGATGAAGACCTCTTTCTTTCTGGACACAAAATCCTTGGTAATGAAATGTGCCACATAGGACTTTCTGACCACAGTGGCAATGTGGTGGTCAAAGGAGAGGTTGCTGTCAGCCTGTGTCCCCAGATCTCTTATAATGTCTTCAGTGGGCTCCCATCGATGTGGTAATTAGTGGGAACTGAGTTTTCCCAAAGGGGATTACAATGCATTTTTTGGCAATAAGTTTAAGGCCATGGTTTCGACACCAGTCATTGGTCTCAATGAGGCCTTTCTCTGGGATGTCTACATCAGTTGGGGAGTTAATAATGACTCCCAGCTTACAGTCGTCTGTGAACTTGGTCAGCCAGAATCCCTCCATGTTGGCCTGGACTTCTCAGAAGTAGATGCCAAACAGGAGAGGACCCAGGACTGATCCGTGTGGGACTCCACTCGTGACTGATCGGCAGTCTGATTTGGAGTCCACTACTTTCACATTGTGGGTTCTATCTGTGAACTAATGCGATATAGGGGTTGATGCGTAGTTTGGTGAGTTTATCAATAATTCCACACAGCTCCATGGCACACTTGTCATTCTGTAACACTACCACCAGTGTACCATCGGGCAACAAAGATGCACAATGTTTGATGTGCATTCCTGACACATGCCAGCATACAGTACCCATTGTGGCCCACAACAACTGCCATGGCATGACACTACTGCGCTACACAAACACATGTAAAGTTATATAGTCACCCTGTGCATCAGACACATATATGCAGGTCCCCGCATCGATGGCATAAATGGCAGGGATGTGGCACAGGTATCATCACATGCACAAGGTGTGGTGTGGTGGTGCCAGAGCCTAGGCTATGCCAAACAGGTGATAGCATGTGTGTGAGTCAGGAAGAGGTGCTGGTGACATGGGTCATGGAGTGGAGCCGTGTGTGTGTGTGTGTGTGTGTGTGTGTGTGTGTGTGTGTGTGTGTGTGTGTGTCTGTGTGTTTGTGTAGGTGATCTGCATATGGCAGTGGTGTTGGAGTGTGTGCCTATACACAGTCAAGCACAGTGCTAGCCCTGCATATGGTGGACAGCTGTGGACTGTACATGGTAGAGTGGACAGTTCACCATCTCTGGTCAAGAACATAGGAACTGGCTCCTCCATGAGTAGCACGGGCCGCACCATGGCCAAGGTCAGATGCGGTGCTAGTACCTGATGGTGACTACTGTCTGCTGGGCCTGTCCTCCACGTGACCTCCCAGGACCACGTGCCCATTGCCTGCCACATTGTGTTGTGGACAGCACACCTCCCTCTATAGCGCTGGAGGTGCTACCACTATGGGAGCATGAGTGTGCATGGCCATGTGGATGACCAGCAAATGGTGTTTCTGGCCTACGTCCACATGTCCGACACCCAACCCCCAATACTTGTTCCAGCACAGACAATGTGCTCTCAAAGACAGACACTGTCTGAGCCCACTGTCTGTCCAGTACATCACTGAAACATTTCATGGCGTCACCAATGCAGTGGAGGCAGTCATGGATGTCAGACTGTGCTGCATCCATAATCATAAGCATCCATCTAGTGTTGCATTCAGCTCACGCCTGTGCCTCCATGACAGCCTGAAACAAGTGACCTGTGATGTGACACCTGCAACAGGAAGTGGATGGGCAGCAGTCCTTCTTCAAGCACCCCTGTCAGTCTTCCTGTGTGGAACCTCACCAGCTGTCTGGCTATGGTCAGAGTCTACACTCACTGATGCCATAGTTCTCACACTGTCCTGTACTATGTTGCCACCCTCTGACTGTCCAACATCTGTGACCTCTGGTGACTGGATATGTGTGGGCATACTGACTGTGTGCGGGGATAATTGGGGCATAAGAGGGATGTCAACCTCTGGGACAGAGTCAGCCACTAACAACTGCACCTGTGCCTCACTATGGCCACCATCATCATCAGAGTCTGATAAGACACTGACATCAGGTTGTGAGGGCGACAGACTCCAACCCCCCCCCCCCAATTCACCTGTGAGTAGCAAGACAAATGCAGTACATTCCCACCTGCACTATTATTATAGTAATCCACACACAGATGTGGATCCACAACCGCAGTACATGTCCCACATATTCTCATCTCTGATCCCATGCACAACACAGACAACCCAGGCCCTGTATAACATGCAGGTCAGCTACATCTGGATAATGTTGCCAGTCCAGTACATCTGTGAAGTGTGCAATATGACAGTGTATGTGACAGAACTACACATAATACCAGGTACACCTATCTTGACAATGACATGCCAGTTGTAGTGCCACTGCCTCAGGTATGTATCTTCTCCCTATTGTGTCTGAATGGGCATCTTGGAGTAATTGCCTCATGTATAGCAGGCTGTGTAGTTGCTCATAACTATAGGTGCAAACATGTTAATGTTTATACAAATACACACCTGTCATTCCCTGGGCTATGCACTGTAGGTAACTGCTTCACAATGGAACATACAATTATTCTACTCTAGCTGAGCAGAACACTTGTGCAAAAGGCAAAATGGCAGCCCTTAACAGTCATAGAGTATGCCTGATCAGGAAAAACAACAGTATGATGCTTAACAGGTACAGGACCATGAACTCTGGCCACACCTGATATACCTGTGAAAAAGTGAGGGAGAGGTATTGTTAGCAACACCAAATGTTGCAGTGTTACAAGGTAGTATGTGTGTATATCCACATGTACAGTATCTAATGTGATAATGGCTATATTTCTGATATTCTGAGTATGTGTGCACAGCTGTGGTGAAAAGCCAATCCCCCCCTCCAATGCAGCTAGACCTGACACCCATGTACTTGTCTGTAGAGCCTGTCATAATGACTGCAAATATATTATACTGGTGAACAGAGTCAGCTTACCTGGACGCTCCCCTGATATGGATGCTGTGGCACCCACCTCCAGGATGTATGGGGTGATGGTTGGTTGGTAGCTGTGGGTTGATCCTAGGTCCACCAGGAATTCCTCTGTGGCTGAGAGTGGTTGTTGTGTTGCAAGCCCTCCAGCAGTGGTAGCATGATCCCTGGCAACAGCAGCTGCCCTTTGACATGTGGCATTGACAATGTCTGTGGCCCAGAGTCGAACCTGCTTATAGGTCCTGTCCTGTTGGCCAATATCATTAACAGCCCTCACAAGGTTGGCCCACAATGCTGCCCACTGTTCTTGATTGTGGCAACCCCTTGCCAGCAGGATGCAATGGTCGAGTCTGAGGGCATCCACTATAGTGTCATTCTCTTCAGATGAAAATGGAGGATGTCTCTGTTGATAGATCATACCTGCAAGATGACAACAGGGGAACACATTACAGGACCAGATACATGGATGTCCACTATGTACAGACCCTACACAACCAAAATGGGCTGCACTATCCACTGCTCCCTCACACATCATACCTCGCAGTCTATCAACACACTACATGTGTGGCTATCGCCAAGATAGTAGCAATACTGGTTATGTCCTTGTGTGCCATTATACTGTCTGCTGTATGCCTCTACAACCATCACTGCAGTCTACTGTGGTGTGTCCCCTATTGGCAAAGTCCCACTACTATGTCATACAACCACTGTCAGACAAATAGTTGTGAGCTATTATAACAACTATATTGGGACGGTCCAGCAACACCAGTGTGCCACAATGACAGACAGCAATGCAAACCTGCTGTAGTATATCTTCCCTGTAGGCATCATACCTCTCCACTACACAGGTGTTTCTGGAAACAAACGTGTGCTTCATAGATGTGGTACTTTTGGCACACACATGTGGATGTCTGATAATGTTTGGCCAATCATTGATGGTTGTTGTCAGAGTATAGAGAATCTAGCTGTCACATGCCAGACCCCTTAGAAAACACTTATGCTACAGTAATATCTGTTAGTCTATTTATACTCTTATTTTGTATGGCCAATATGTGTATTCTGTCGCTGAGTTTGGGCCTGTGTCCCCCCCCTACTAATTATGGCTATGACCTGAATTCCAGCTGTAAGGGGTTGACAGGTATGTTAGCCATATCTCTCAAGCAATGAGGTACGAATGTCAACAAAACAGTGACCTAGCCAGAGTACATCAGGGACAGTCATGGATACCTTTACAATTACAATGTCAGAACTATTTCCTTGTGACATTGACAGACTGAGAGGGAGTGAATTATGGTACATCATTTGATATTACAGCTGTGTACACCCTTACTGTCAATATGTCTAACTCATAATCCATTAGTTGTCCTACATCAGCCGACCATTATAGGAGGGAGTAACGGACAAAGCTGTGATCTGATTTAAAGCAGGGACAGTTGAGAGGCATGCCTGTAGCTGTTGGGCAGCTAAGTATCACCAACATGTCAATACCATAGATGTACTGCGGCCTGCTGTTGTAATTCCTATTCCCCATACTGCCATCCTCCCATCTGCATCCCATTATATGAGTACATGTATTACATACCTGGTAGAGTGAAGTAATCCTATTTTGACCAGAACTTCTGCCAACAGCTTGCAAAACCATGGTCTGTCTGAGTAAAGCAACATACATACCTGTTCGCCATAAGCAGTTGATTGCCTTTTTAGGTAATGCTCATTAACAGATGATTGCCTGTGCACCAGTCTGTGGCTCAGACTTGCTAACTGCATCCAAAACAGCTAGGTTGCAATTTCATTAGTCAATGAAATGGCACCACAGTTCAATATTTAAGGGCTTCATGTAGGCCTTAGCCCCTTTCTTAGTCTTTGAGATGGACATTAGTGAGATGTGGGGACTACAGCATCACAGAGGGTAGGTACAAATACTGTCCATTGTTGAGATTTATGAGGTATGTCCACAGTTTTCCATGATGTGTTTGGCCATTGTCCCATGACATTGTGATAATCTGGAACTTCAGTGGTAAACATTGTGGGTTGTGGTCAGTATGGATAGAGAGACATTTGAGTGTCAGACATCATACCCATCAGAGTATGCATGCTGATGCAGTAGCTGCTATTCTATCAGCTCACTATCTTTGTAGGGGCAAACTGTGAAACATGTCCCTGTTGCTGGACCTTTGCCCCCCACCCTTTATGTATGGTTTTGTCTGAATCCCTTGTTCTAGTGGGTTGTGAGGTATGGTAGGTCTGTAGTAGCTAGCTTAACATACAACTGTGTATGTTCCAGGCTGCAGCTACTGCTACAGCCTAGGACACATAGCGGGGAGTGTGAACACTTTGGAGGACAGCAAGCTGTATGTGTAACTGAGGCAACAGTGTCAGCTGTGTCATTACAGCAGAGCTAGGGTAAGGATACCCTTTCAAGTCCACTTGAGGCATGTGCTTAAGGTACCTCTGTTATGTAACAGTGCCAATCATAGAGTAGTAGGTGACATATAGTTAGGCTATACAAATATGTGCAGTGTGTCCCTACCTACAGGCCTTTGACTTACAAACACAGGTATCAGTTAATTCAGTAGCAGCAACCTATGTGGGTTAAAATTGCATGACTCAGCCATTACTTGCTGTGTTCACAACAATGCAATTGAAGTGTAACACATTGGATTCGAACCCAGGACTGTGGGGTGGTAAAATGTACTACATGCAAGGCATTTAACAGACTGAGCTACTGAATCAGTGCTGCAGCAGATATATTTACAAGATATATGTGCATACATACAGTCTGTGACACATTGTCTGCATCCATCATTATGTGCATGGCTTTCAAAGGCAATTGTTCTGCAGCAGGGTCCCAGTTGTACACATGTACTTTGCCATTACTGCCTTAGCAGGTGTGTTTAAAGATGTTGCTGATAAAAGGGTACATTTACCTGCTATTCCAGGCCTCACATATATCCATTATTATTTATTTGGCTGTGTACTGTACTTTTTGCATCAGGGTCCCAGTAGATGTACTTGCAGTCTGCCAGTGGCAATCAGTATATTTTGCTGGAAACGCCTGTTTTAGTTAAGATCTGAGTGACCTAGTGGGCTGATGCACTGTTCTGTAATTGACAGGGGCCTGGGTACAAGACTTACCAGGGGTGATTATTTTATACATGTGGCTAATACTATGAGAAACACACAGGATCATTAAGGCACTTAATGGGTTTGCGGGGGTTTGTGCGATGCGCCAGTTAGCTCTGCCCAAACGTGCTCTAAAAATTTAGAAAGAAAAGAAAAAGGGGGTGATAGGACAGTGGTGAAATGGGGGCAGGCAGGGGGAAAAACTTACTAAAAGGCAGGTAGAGATGTGCAGGACTGGTATTGGGAAGAACCATAGATTTCTATTTCTTGTACAGCAACAGCTGTGCAGTTTGACAGATTTTTGTGGATGAACTGGGACTCTTAAACCCCAGAGGGAGGGAGGACAACATAAATGTGTCGTCAAGCCAATTAGACCAAATTAGTTGTGTTTAGTGACACATGTGCGAAATGGAGAGCTATGTATGGGGGGCGATAGTTTTTTTTTTTGTGGGACAGGTGCCCTTTTTTAAGCAGAGAGTGGAATGCTGGGGAAGGGATATAGGTACGTGTGGGGTACGTTAGGTAGGAGAGGATGCAATTGCAGACAGACAAGACAGCAGACAGGGGCAATGTGTGACACATGAGGGGGTAAACACCATGGATGGGGAGGGTGTTGTGGAATCTGAGAAGCATGTGCCTCCATACAGCAGCCAGTGTGACTGAGCTCCCCACCCATGGGAAGTCAACATTGCTCCTTCACTGCCCTGAAGGTGGGTGTACTGGAGGCTGGGTGCCAGGGCCAGCAGGCCCCACCTGGTTGTTGAGTCTGCCCTCAGTCCGGTGCAAGCATCTTTCATAGCTCCTTTGAACTATCCTGAGCACCATGGCTGGTAGTTGATCTTGGGTCACTGGTGCCCCTTTGCCACTGCTCCCAGGAGGCAGTTCCACTCAAAGGTGGTGCAGGGCCAACAGAGGGGGCACCACTAGCTTGAGTCCCAGACATGCTGGTAACTGATGCCACAGCCAGCTGAGGTGGGGTAGGCAGATCAGCAGGAACCAGCCTACCCTATCATGCTGTGGTGATAGAGGTATAGCAATGTGTATATGTTAGTTATGAACAACACAATTTGTTAGTAATAGCAGCATGCCAGGACATGGGAAATAACCCAGTCACATTTCGGTGCATATTATATGGAACACAAATAACAGTCAGTACATTAACAGCATGCCAGTAATAGTTATGGCATAAGGCCAACATAGGTATTTAACAAGATATGTTAATATGCAGCCATTGTAGTACATAACAATAATAAAACATGCCCCAAAATAAAAGTTTAATGTAACAACAGATGTTAATGGTAAACCATAACCAATGGATAACAATAATATATAAATGAAGAGAAGGGATGGGGAGAGAGAGAAATAAACAGTGCATTACTACCATTATAGTCTGTTTCATGGAAAACAGTACTGCTATCTACTCTACAGGACTGTCCTTTCTTTATCTTTACCAGTGGCCTATAACTACTGTAGCACATACTGTACATACCTTTTAAGCTATCCGCATGGGGCAGTATGGGCCATGCCATAACTATGGGAAGTGTACTACTCAGAACATTTCCACATCAGGTGGAGTATATATGTACTGTGGGCTGATGTAGTGATACATTCTGGTTAGATTCTCATATCGATGGTAAATGTGTGACTGTGGGATTACCCACTAGTAATTACATTCCGTGACAGGGTGACACTTGAGAGAAATGTACTGTGTGCAGTACAGATGCTATACTACTATTTTGCCTTGCTTGACAGGCATGGGCATAGAACCCAAAAGCACTGACTGCAGAGGACAGCTACATCAAATGTATTAATTGACTGCAGCAACCTTTAACAGACACTCCAGGTATACAGCCATACCAATGGTTACACTTTTTATTTCTTTTATTTTATTTTATTAGTATTACATTTATTTCATTTATTTTTATGTTATATATTCACATACCTGATACTGATTTTTAACAGCCTGTGACATCTAAGTACACAATTATTTACCCAGACTATGGCCTAACTCACCCAGTTTCCTGTAGTTCCTGTGGAGAGAAAATCTGTAATAATTTTGTGACTTCTACTGTAATATATATAGTGCTACAGAGCACTGGATTTGGACCCTGGTCTATGTATGGCAAAATGTACTTCAGACAGAGCATTTAACAAACTGAGCTAATGAGTCACTGCTGCTTACTTACTAACTGATATTTGTCTACAGCTCACCAGGAACCAATGTATCACCTGGTATTATTAGTGCGGTTTTATATTAGACTGCAGTGACATTTGAACACAGGCATGAAATTCAAGCATAACAGAGATACTAGGTAACCTCTCCATTACTAAATAGAATGCAGGTGTACACAATATATTGTTAGTGGGTTGAAATATCTATGAAGTCTACAAACCATCTCAGAGTACTGGGTTGGCTAGCTCACCCATATACATTTGTAGATAGTATATATGCAGTCTGCAGCTATTACACTGTTATACTTTCCTGCAGTGCCATACCTCAGAGCCTGAATGCATATAGCTGAAATGCAATGGTTAAAACAAGACAATCCTGATATGCATAATATACCTTGGGTGTTATTGTTATTGGTTCAAGTGTTATTGCAGAACAGGTGTCATAAATCATTTTTTGTAAAACAGCTCTGAATCTACAATTATTGCACAAAATCCTTTATTAGATATACCTTGAGGCAGACACTGATATTGTTTTGTGTTTTTATTGCAGAACAGTTGTCATAATCAAATTCATGCAAACCAGCTCTAATTCCACACATATTGTACAAAGCAGCTTTATTAGAGACACCTAGATAGGTACTAGTATAGTCTCACATTTTTATTGCACCGCAGTTGTAATGCAGGTGTTGCAACACATCTGTAATTCCACAGTTATTGCAGTAGAATATTTATTTCATTTACTTTAGCAAAGTTAATACTTTACCCTTCCCTGGTTATTGCCCTACAGTTGACAGTAGTCACTTATTGAAGTACAGGTCTACATCCACATTCATTGCAATACAATATTTTCTTTATATACCTAATGACATGTAATGCTTCACTCTTTCTTGCTTATCTAACTCTAGATTGCAAAATGCAGTTGTACTCACCACACTCGCAGTGCAACCTGGGCAAGCGCCTGGCATGCGCCTCGATGCTGTGAGCCCTCTCCTCTGCAGCTGTAGGGAGAGAAGCACACCATTATGCATACCTGCCTACCAAACATTCATATTAGGTATTGGTAAAACAATGGTAAGAGTACTTACAAACTTGTGGGGCATTCCCAGCCGGAGCTACCCAGACCCAGGTGTCCAGAAGATCCCCCTTTTGACACTTCAGGTCATCATAGTGGTGATGGACCTGCTCACATGCGCGGGGGATACCTGTAGCACTGGTGAGATTGTGTGCCAGCCGGTCCCAGGCCTCCACCTTGCACTCTGAGCCCTGGAACTGTCCCTGCAGCAACTGGTCATCATGGTCTTTCACCAGGAGTCTAACCATGACCCTGGATTCCAGAATGCCCCAACACTGAGCCCAGACGTGTGCACCCTCGGCAGTGCCAGCCATAGTTACTGGACAGTTCAAACTCCAACTGGTTATGCTGTATTTCCCCCTGTTGAGCTTAATATAACTTGTTTTCTCACCCTTACATGCCATTGGGCAATTTGTAAAAATGAGGCGCATCGCTTGGCAGTACACAAACCAGCGCAGTTCAACTGAGGAATGCTTAAACTGGCAGTGCTTAGCAGTGCGCAAAGCAGCTGAGCACAGTTAAGCACGGCTAAGCACTGCCAAGCAGTGCATAAACAGAGATTGTTTAAGCAGTGCTTAGCAGGCCTTAGCAGAGCTTAGCTAAGCACAGCAGATCAAGATTGGAAAATGATCACAATAATGTGTCTTTGGAAAATAAATGCTTAATTTCACTTCCACATATTCGAACCCTGAACCTACTGCACATGAGGCTGTAGTAACTCCTATCATTTGGCTACATGGATATGTGGAATGCAGCTATACTTTTACATATACCTCTGAGCTAACTTTAAGCATTGCTAAGCACCACACCACGCTATGCAAACCCACTAAGCTATGCTTAAACTTGACCTTTGAATCACAAATTAAATGCATCCGGTTTCTATTTTTAAATTTCTGCCATGTGTCAATTGCTGCGCTCCATGCTGTACCATGCAAACTTGAAAAAAAAGACATACATTTATATACTGCACTTGAAAATGCAGGGGGGGTGTTACTCCTCTGCAGACACAGTCACACAGTCCTTACACTGATTCGATAACCATGTTCCAGGCTCTCCCTCAGCAACACACCTTCAGATTTCATATGTATGTAAATAGTATGAAGGATATGAAGTCTGAAACTCAAAATGTGTATTTCATTGTCTAAATATTTCAAGTTGGGGAGGAATAACTTCAGGGACAAAGTGTAAAAAATGTCTTGTTATATAGTTAAAGTTGCTAGAATAATGTGTTTTGCCCTAGTACACATTTTTCTGAAGGGCATGAAGTTTGAAACTCTGATGTCTGTCATTATATAGCAGCTTCAAGTTAGAGAAGTCACAGCAAGGAAAAAGTTAAAAATATTGCTGTTATAACCATAGAAAGTTGGTAGAAAATGTGTTTTGTGACAGCATGCATTTTCTGAAGGATTATTAAGTCAGAAACTTCATTTGTATGTAAATAGTATGAATGCATATTTTTTGTGTTTGTTTTTTAAAATACTTCACAGTTTTTAATGTCAGGGTTAATTTTTTACCATTCATGCACATTTACATGTTTCACCTTTTCTTAATATATATGTTTTTAAATCACATCTTTTTATGTGTAAGTAAGACACTGTGCTTTTAAATATGAGTCAGGAAGTGATGTCATGCTATAAAAAGTATTTAACCAGGCAGTCATTTTTTTGTAATTGTCTGATGAAGTTCCTTGTAAATGTTTTTTGGAACAAAAGTGTTCACTTTCAAATTGAAAAATAAATCCAGCAGCTGTTTGTGAAGGCTTGAGCTTTTTTTGTGTACTTCTTGGTTTCATTTCATTTGTGGATTTACAGATTGAATTTCAGACATCACATCTTTCTGAAAATATATGCTAATGCAACACCTGGTGTTCTAGCATTAAAGTTTGTAAAAGCAGTATTGAAAATCTCTCACCTAATTTGGGCCTTTTATAGTGCTTTGTGTGTGTGTGTGTGTGTGTGTGTGTGTGTGTGTGTGTGTGTGTGTGTGTGTGTGTGTGTGTGTGTGTGTGTGTTTGTGTATATGATGAAGGTGGGGGGGAGTTCCTGCAGAATGTCCAGATTTTCATATTTTTGTATGATCCCCATAGAACTTGTGATTTTCAGTAAATCATAGTTGATTGAGTTTCAGACTTTTGAAGATTGAGTTTCAGATTTTATATCATTTGGAAAATGCATGTTAATGCACAATTGTCATTTTAGGAACATTTTAAGTTTATTAGACTAATATTTCAAATCTGCCCTTGCCCCCTCATTATTTTTGGCTTTTTCCAGAATTTCTTTAAGCTAAGAGGTTGACGTATTCTAAAAGCACTGTCTGGTGCTGTGACTTGCCCAGAGTCACACAGTAGACAAACAAAGGTGGAAGGAATCAAATGCTATATCCTGTGCCCAAGAAGCAGCTCATTCCCATCTCAGAGTTTAGACCTCTATGTCAACTAGCAGACTGTCCCCTATGATTATTTTTGTCCAGAATTTTGATCAAAGAGGTTGAGATGTATTTGGGAGAGGTAGTATAAAATTTGGCCATATGAATGAAATTTTTGTTTTCTGAGTGGTAGAGGTACTATGAACTTTAATATGCAGTTCTTTTCTTTGCATGCAAAATGCACTCTTTGGTGTATGCAAAACTGTTTGGAGTTTTAAGTATTTTTGCTACATATGATTTTTTTTACTAAAGCATATTACTGTTTGCTTTCAGCTACTGCATATCACTGTTTGCTTGCTTATGGCTAGTTTGTGTCACCATTTGCTTGTTTGCTTATGGTACTGTTATAGTGGTTCTGTGGGCCAGGTAGCTCTGATGGTCATTAATGTCACTTTTGGTATAAAAATTAGTGACTTGTGTTTGTGGATAACAGTAACCATGTTTGTGTGTGGGTGTTTTGGGGGCTGAGAATGTGTACTTTCCACCCCTGGTGTGTGGCTGGCTATTGAGCTAGCTTTGTAGGGCTACTGTGCACTGTGTGGCAGTAGTTTTCAGTTTGCTGGAAATCAAAAATCTGAGGTGTACAGTCAGTATGGCTATAGCTGTTTGGTGTGATGGCAGTTTGGATTTGGTGTCCTAGCTCTGCTTGGAGAAGGAAGTGATATGCTGTGTGTAAATGAGGAGGGGCTGACTGAATACCACTTTCTTTTTAACATGGTGAGAAACCTGGTCTTTAATGTGGGTTTGTAAAGGGCACTATGTACACACCTCTCAAGTACTAATTTATGAATGACACTGTGTTTTTTGCTGTCAGTTTAATTTGTTCCTCATAATTGTATTGATTGATTTTGTGGTTTGTGTGATTTGTGCATACTTATGTAATAGAAAGCCTACTCACAGTTCATATGTGGTGCATAACTAATCTGAAAAAGAACTGTTTTGTTCATCCATAATTTAAAAGGCTAGTACTGCAATGTTTTATAATGGTCAGAGGCTGTAACAGACTCATAGTTAGTCATCATGGTAATGTCTTATGTGCTCCTCATTAGACTTTACTAGCATATAATGTTTAAAAAAAATGGTAATGTAGCAATGCAATGTGGTATGTCATCCTTTTGAGAATTTAAATCCAGACATTCCTATGATTTAAGGGAAAAGGGCTGTTGTTGGCTGTTGAGTAGGTGTGGTCTTCCTTGCACAAAAGATAACTTACAGAAATAATTAGAGGACAGGAGAATTTGTACTTATGGAAAGGCTGCAATATTATAAAATGCAAAGGTTACTTAGACATGCAGTGCTTATTGAAAAACTGTCTAAATTCTGAATGAAGAATGTAGTAAGAAAATTACTAGTTTCACTTCTCAAACATGTATGATCATCTTTGGGACCATCTTCCTTTTAGCAGTACAGAGTCTTGTTGTAAAGCAACAACATGGCTGCTTAATGTCAGTCAGTGTGACAGTAGTCCTCTAGACCTGACTACCTTTATGTGGTACAACATAATGGTCATCGCAACTAATGGCATTGTAACTACAAGTCTATTTGTAATGGTCTGTATGCACTAACCTTTGAACCATAAGATATATAGTGGTCACTAAAAGGATGCTGGGGTGTGGGAGCTGAACAGGGAAGGGACCATAGCAACAACATGGTGACGTGAAAATCTCCATGGTAGGGGCCCCAATTTGAAACTTTCTGGGGATCCCAAATTGCTAGCAGCAGCCCTGTTTGTACCTAAACTAATTTGCTCTAACATTGAGTTAGAATTTCTCACATCAGTTGTGTAACTTTTACGACATTTATGAAATTCATCAAAGAGCTCCAGTCCCGTTTTGTAAGAGAGGCAACAAGAGAAAGTGTAAATGCAATACATATAGACATTGTCATTGCCTCTACTAAAATTAGCTATTCAGAACAAATTGAGAGCAAACTTGGTCTAGAAACATACTATCCATATACTAGTCTAAGTCAAGAAGAACTCTTTTTGAACTCAGTACTATCAAACTGCTGCATATTAATGCATGGATTATATGTCACAAAAGTAAGGAGCTCCAGGTATGGCTGCTGTGTTTAAATCTCCATGTAGCCATTACCAGAAACATGTCTGAAATCTTATTTTGAAAAAAGTAAGCTTATTATCCCAGGATTTTCTAGCTACAGTTCAATTTAATAATGGTCTGCACTCTGGGTTGCCACCTTTGCATCCTTCCATTTCCTGACCAGTAAGTCATGTCCCTGCATAATGAAAACACACGTCGTGCTTGAGGGTAGCTACTTCCCTTTTACCAAGCTACATATAGTGACATCAATTTCTAAATGTCAGATATACAATGATTCCATGGGCAGCAATATATGATATGAAGTCCTTGGAATAAAGCCTTCCATGACACTCCCCCACTCTGCTGTTTGCTGTCACAGTAGCTTACCCCCTATTTCCTCCACTCCTTGCCTTCTCATACTGCACAAGAGTATTTTTGTGTTGATGGACTTCCAAGATGGCTGCACGTTAGGTAACAGTTTAATTTCAGCCTCCCCCCAGTGTAAAAACAGAAACACAGAAGAGTCTTCAGCTGATATAACTAGTTTTTATAGCTTGTGTGTTACTTAACTCAAAATTCCCTTAATTTGATCTGTTAATAATAGCCTGAATTTAAATTGGAACCTGTGTGCTAAGAGACAGCCTTACAAGACTATCTGCAAAGAAATAGAGCTGAGTATATTTTTCTGTATCATAGAGCTAAATTGTTGCTTAGATATCTGTTGTCTTACTGTTCTGCAAATATACAGAGATCAGTATATATATTTTTTGGTTTTATAATTTGCACTGTGATTCCTCACATCTCTGTTGAAACTGTCTTCCCCACCCCCCTCATTTTCTGCCTTGTCTTCAGCTGATATAACTGGTTTTTATAGCTTGTGTGTTACTTAACTCAAGGTTCCTTTAATTTGACCTGTTAATAACAGCCTGCATTTAAATTGGAACCTGTGTGCTGAGAGACAGCCTTACAAGACTATCTGAAAATATATAGAGCTGATTATATTTTTCTGTATTATAGAGCTAAATTGTTGCTTAGATATCTGTTGTCTTACTGTTCTGCAAATATACAGAGATCAGTATATATTTTTTTGGTTTTATAATTTGCACTGTGATTCCTCACATCTCTGTTGAAACTGTCTTCTCCACCCCCCCCTGTTCTTGGTTGTAGTTTAAATTTGGTTGCTTTTGCAGTGCCCGCCCCACTGTAGATTTGATCTAGGACACTCCCCCAGTCCCATCTCTTTACCGCATTCTACCTAATAAACCCTTTCTGCACTTGCATTTAGTCCTTTTTAATTTAATTACATTTTTTCAAACTGTGTGTGGACTAATATTGCTACATACTCGTGTGCCAGCTTGCACTGCATGTAAATTGTTTTAACTACTGATTTTGCTACTTTTCTGAAAAAAAAAATTGTAAGCCTGTTTCCTACCTTTCCTGTAATTAGTGTTCCAGATACAGATTTTCTGTATCCAGGACTGTTTGTAAGCTTCTGAGCCCCCCAAGCCTTTCTGTGTTGGAGGGAAGCCTTCTAGCTTATCAGTGGGAGTGGTAAGCATTAGGTAACCTGTCTACCACATAAGGAGTGGTTCTGGCCCAGAATTTGTAGTTATTGGCCAGTCTTCCATCTCTCTCAACTTTCTGATTTGAAGGCCTGCATTTGCACTTGTTTCTGTCCTGTAACTCCTGGGCCCATCTCATTTGCTCACTCAAAAAAAAAAAAAAAAAAAATTTATCTGCTTTTACTGTATTTGTGTTTCTTCCTACATTATTTTGCTTTTGCGTCATCTTAAAAGTACTCAATTGTATTTATTACTGCTTGGTGTAACTCATTCTAAGCCTTTTAGTTTAAGCAATTGGGCTTCAGACCAGTTGTTTTACATTAAGAAGGTTTGTGGTCTGCACTGTAGTGTTAGAACAGGTAGCTTACATCCTACTTGAGCACTAATCCAGGCATTCTTTAAAGTATTCAATTGTATTTATTACTGCTTGGTAGTAACTTGATTAAAGTGTAGCTATCATTCTAAGTCTTTTGGATTAAGCACTTGGGCTTCAGACCAGTTGTTTTACATTAGGAAGGTTTGTGGCCTGCACTGTGGTGGCAGGACAGGTAGCCTACATCCTTCTAAGTTGGGAACTGCTGATTGAGGGCTCAGTGTCTGTTATTCTAAAAGTGTATTAGTTCTGGTTTAAGCACTTGGGCTTCAGGCCAGTTATTTTACATTAAGAAGGTTCGTGGTCTGCACTGTTGTGGGAGGAGAGGCTGGACTCTGCCCTTCTGAGCTGGGAATTTCTGGTTAAAGGCTTATAGTGCCTGCATATTTGAACTGTTTCTTACTGAAATTGGTACACCTTGTTTGCTGTAGCATAGACTAGATCCAGGCCTGCTGAATCTAGCTTTGTTTGTATGCTTGTTGTTTGTTTGCTTGTTATTTCCCTGAAATGCTAATTCCACCTAAAACGTGGCTTTTCAGCGCTTCTGTGGATCCCTAGTGATATCTGCATTGCTTACTGTACTTATATCCTTGTTTCACTTGAAAGAAAGTTACTGTTTGTCATTTTTGCATTTAAGTTACCTGTAACACATTGCATTTAAGTTACCTGGCACTTGCTCACTAAAGCAATTATATAAGTCAGCACTAAAAAATTAAAAGCACTACACCCTCACAAACTCCCCTTGAGTACCTTGTTCCTATTTGGCCCTTTTTTTCAATTATAAAGGAATTCCGAATACTATTCTAGCATGTCCAAAGGTCAGTTGTCAATCTCCTCTCCAGTCCAGCTGGTGAATCTGGGAATCTTGAGGCAATGTTACAACTGCCTCATGTACACAGACAACCCTCTCCTCCTCCCAACAAATTCCAACACATGTGAGAGATGCAACCATATAGCCAAACTGGAGGCTAAGCTCTCTCAACTCAGTACTGGCGTAACCAGTCAGGAGGAGAAGGAAACCCCACTCACTACAATTCCAGTCTCACATAGACCTACCACGACAGCAAACCAAACACATAAACACACAAAAACATACTCAGAGGCTCTAAATAAAAATCTGCCTAAGCAGCAGAGACCTCCAAAGCAGACACCCAAGCAACCGCTACCCCAAAACAAAACACGTGCAACACATAGCTCACAAAACCAGTGTGCTGAACAGTCACAGCCCTTAAGGCTAAACAACACACCTGATACACTTGTAATAGGTGACTCTGTCATCAGGCGCACTGACGTCCCGCTCACCAGGCTGAACAAGGAGAAGGTCACGGTGAGCTGCCTGTTGGGCGCTAGGATCCGCCACATAACACAAGCACTCAGGTCACTCCAAGGCAAGTACAAATATGACTCAGTCATTGTCCATGCTGGACTACATGAAAAGAGACATAGAGGAGCTCTCTGAGCATGTATCCCAGGCCGGTATGACCCTGACCTTGAGTAGCATCTTACCCTCACCAAGAATGATGCCACAATATGAGACATGATGATCAATTTCAACAATTCGCTTAAGTATTGGTGTCATTCAAAGGGGATCCAATGCCTGTCAGCCTGGGATGACATGCTCGACAAGCCACGATGCTTCGCTAGGGACGGCTTGCACCTGTCACCCCTGGGCATTCGGATATTGGCAAAGGCTCTTGCTACCCCATAGTGCCTTTTTTAGGCAAGGCTCAAAAGACAAACCCACCTCCATAGGTATCACAAGGTATAAGAAACTAAAAGTAATGCTACTCAACGCCAGAAGTCTAAACCTCAAGATGCACGCACTCAAAACTCTCCTTAGCATGGAGAACATCGATATCTGTGCAGTAACAGAAACTTGGTTCAAGGCTCCCGAGAGCACCCCAGCACTACCAGGTTATACCTCATACCATGCTTTTCGGCCCCAAAACTTGGACCGAACCACAAAAGGAGGGGGAGTATCAATATTCATCAAAGATACCCACACCTCCAGGTTGGTGGCACAGCACGAAGCATCAGAGACTATCCATGTGCAACTAACAGTGGGTAAAACTGCCTTCCAGTTTATAGCCTGCTACAGACCACCCTCCCAAACCCAGGAACCCCACTCTGCCTTCCTGAGAACACTGGAAAATATCTCTCCAAACACCATTATATTGGGTGACTTCAACTACCCAAACATAGACTCGGAGCATTACTCTAGCACCAACACCCTAGCCCAAAGGTTCCTAGACTTTATAAACTCAAATGCTATGGAACAACTTGTTACCACTCCCACAAGAGGGGAAAACATACTGGACCTGATCATCACCAACATGGGGACTCTATGCACCAGACCAGAAGTGTATCCCTCACTGGTAAGATCAGACCATAAACTAATCTCACTGGATATTGACATCCCGACCCCACCCCCTGCCCAGAAAACCACAGTGAAAAACTTCTCTAAAGCAAATTTCACACTCCTCAAAACCGAGGTGGAATCCTTCAAAGCCCCCGGGCCTGTGGAAAATACGGCCCAGACCGCAGAATCCTTTATAAATGCATCTTATGAACACCTTCAGGAATGCATGGATCATGCAATCCCAAATAAAACCAAGACCCAATCCTCCAAAGGCAGACGTCCTGTCTGGTGGACCCCAGCCATAAACAAACTATACAATAGAAGGAGGAAGCTACTACATGATAGAGCATAATCCTAAAAAGGGAAGGCATCTCTGATCAGTATTAGCAAAAAACTACGGGCACTTATAAAATCGTCTAAGGCCAGCTTCGAGAGAAAAATTGCACAGGACACTAAGGATAATCACAAGGCTTTCTTTAGTTATGTTAGGAACCTGGGTGGGAATTCCCAGATATGCTCAGAATTAGTCCAAAATGACAAAAAATACACTGATCCCACAGACATTGCCAACATCCTAGCTGACAGGTTCAGCACAAACTGCCCCCCAAAGGGCAAATATCTATCCCAGCAGAGTGCTGCACCCCTGACATCTCAGATGCTCAGGTAAGAGCCACCCTCTCCAAAGCAGAAAACACAGCACCAATGGGACCAGACAGTGTCCCGGGCTGCGTCCTACATGAACTCCAAGAAGAGCTAAACCCAAACATAAAACTACTGCTCAATCTCAGCCTTACTACAGGATATATGTACCCAAAGAATGGCATACAGCAACAGTGGTCCCTCTCCACAAAGGTGGTGCCTCAACGGATCCTGGAAACTATCACGCCATAAGCCTGACTAGCTTGGTCTGCAAAGCTATGGAAAGGATCATCATGGACCTCATAAATAAAGATATTGGGGACCTACAGACACTGGATCCTACCCAGTTCGGCTTTGTTAAGGGCAGATCCTGCCTCTTAAACCTGGTTGATTTCTTTGAAACAGTCACCAAGGCCATTGACGAGGGGAAGGTGGTCCACACAGCCTACCTGGACCTCACAAAAGCCTTCGATACAATACCCCACTCGGGCATTATGGATAAGCTCACCAGCTTAAATATAAACCCCTATGTCACTAGATGGGTTGTAAACTGGCTCAAGGACAGAACCTACATGGTTAGAATTGCTGGAGCCATGTCAGACTCCAAACCAGTTGCAAGTGGCGTCCCACAAGGCTCAGTCCTGGGACCTCTCTTGTTCGGTATATATTTCTCGGAGGTACAGGCCAACACGGAAGGACTGTGGCTGACCAAGTTCGCAGATGACTGCAAACTGGGCGCCATAATCGACTCTCCAGTCGACACAAGCATCCTCCAAAAGGGCTTCATAGAAACAGACAACTGGTGCCAGAGCCATGGCCTCAAGCTAAACGCCAAAAAGTGTATAGTCATCCCCTTTGGCAAAAACAAAGTGCCCACAAATTACCACATAGGTGGTAATCCATTAAGTACAGAAGTAATTAGGGACCTGGGGACCCAAGTTGATAGCAATCTCTCATTTGACAACCACATGGCCAAAGTGGTTAGAAAAACATTTTATATAGCCCACCTAATCATGAAGGGATTCACATCTAGATCAGGGGAGGTCATCGTGCTTCTTTACTCATCCCTCATCAGGCCCATAATTGAGTACAATGCCCCTTTTGGGATGTACCTTACCAGACACCTGCAGCAACTGGAAAGACCCCAAAAGTACCTCACCAAGAGGATCAAAGGGCTCAAACAGATGCCATATGCTGCCCGGTTAAAGAAACTCCAGCTCTACTCAGTGGCATACCGCCTGCTCAGAGGTGATCTGTGCCTGACGTATAAAGCCATGTCCAACCCGGAATTAATGGACATGCTGCACCTCAGAAAATCCAAATCCCATCGAGCTCACGCCGAGACTTGAACCTCAGCAATGAAATAAATAGGACATGCTGGAGGGACAGATTCATAACCCAGAGGCTCCCTTCACTCTGGAATAAAATCCCAGTCCAGGTTAGGCAGAGTCCCTCATTGACTCTCTTCAAGAGGAATCTTGATGAGTGGATGGGAGATCATAGGTTTACCCCGGGTATCACTTCTGTGTCACTGTTAGACAGAGGCACAGTATACTAACCTCGAAAAAGGGCATAGCAAAATTAATTTAAAATGGGTGGCGAAAGCCAAACACACACTGGCTATGCTTATAAATGCCCTAGGGCAGATAGCCTAGCATGAACCTATGAACCTATAGATAGATAGAGAGAGAGAGAGAGAGAGAGAGAGTAAACTCATATTGTTGGGTACATTTCAGCAACTGGCTAGTAAGTGCACTGCCTGGATGCCAGCAAAAAAGAAATTCAGAGAACCTGAAAGACAGTCAGTCACAAAAGGTGAAGAAAAAACACTGACTGGGAAGAATTTTGCATCTGTTAATCAAAAAGCAGTGCAAGCTCCAGCTTTGGTGCAAGATATGGCTTCCAGAAATCCAGAGGAAAAAATAAGCCAAATGTACTCAGAGCTGATTAAAATAAATGAAACACTGAAGGAGTATATCAACTCAAATAACAAAAGGCTAGAAAAAGTGGAGGAAGCTTTAAAAAAGATATTCAGATGAAGTGGTAAAACTGCAAAAAATTAGAGGTTGAATTGAAGAAAGGGCTGGCTGAATATGAAACTGCTCAAGAAGAGATGTTTCAAAAATAATAGAATTAGAGGACAGAGCACATAGGGAAAACCTGAGATTTTTTACTGTACCAGAAAAGCAGGAAGGAACAGAATATATTAATTTTATGAAAGCACAAATAAGCAACTGGACTGATATTCCACAGTAGGAGTTAATTGAAAGGGCACATTGTGTGTATGCTCCAAACCAGGCTATAAGAAAGCAACCTAGACCATTAATAGTAAAAGTGCAATCCTACCAGCAAAAGGAGTTGATTGTGACAAAACTGTGGCAGAAGGACAAAGTACAAGAAGTGGGAGATGTTAGAGTGTTTATGGAAAATGTTACTCACTGTACACCATGCAGGAGAGAAGTATTCCACAAATCAGGGAATGTCGAGAAGCAGGCATGATATTTAAGCTGCTGTACCCAGCTGTTTTCAGAATATTCTTTCCTGGAGGGACAAAATAATTTTTTGATGCAGAGCATGCTAAGAAGGAAATACAAAAGTTTATCCAACAAAAAGTGAGTTATAAAACCGAAGGAGATTCTGTTTCTTGTTCTTCTGATAATAAAAATCACAGAGACTGTGCCAGTGAAACCTTTTCCAATGTTTCAATGGAAAATGCTTGAGAGACAGAAGAAAACACAAGCGTTGACTTGAAGAACTGGGAGTATGTTAGAAGTTAAGCAGAGACTGGATTTGAGAGATGCAGATCAACAGGAATAAAACTAGCAACTTAGAAACTTACAAATAAATGTAGGATTACAAAGCATTGATTATATTTGTGAAACTTGACAGAACAAGAAAACCTGGAAATATTAGACATTTTTATTTTGTTAAACTTGTAGGGGAATCTAAAACATATGCCCTACTTCATGCCATTAATATTTGGAAGAACATTTTGCATGGGGGGAGTTAACTGTAAGTAAAACAAAATGTTGTTCTTAATAGTAGTGTTTTTATAATGTGCAGTATTATCTGCATGCTATAAAGTAAAGTTTTTTAGTGTAATGGGGATACTAAAGTAAACCGGTGCCCCATTACACTAAAAAACTTTATGTAGTCCTACAGGGCATGTATTTATATTCTTCTTTCTTTCTTTCTGCTTGTTCAGTTTTAGGAAATGATGACACTGAAATGTTAAAAAAAAAGACAAAAAGTCTGGTCAAAAGAGCAGGACACATGAAAAATTGATGTGCTTTTTTCACTCTTGCATAGGGGAATAACTGGATTAATGCCCTTGGCTTGATCTAGTAACAAGTTTTAAGAGAAAGCAAATAAATAAAAAAAAACATTGTCTAACAAATAAATGAGTGATTGTAGAAAAAACTCTCTGTCTGGTTGGCTCCATGGAGACAATCTGATAAAGAGCAATAAAAGCAGAATACTTATTTCTTTCAATTGCTATGAGATAATGTTTTCTGAAAGCATTCAACTGTTTTTCAAATCTGGAAGCATAATAAAGATAAGGCAATACCAAACAGGACTTAGTAGAAGCACAGACTGTACCATGTGTCTTAGCATGCATAACTTTCCTTTTAGGTTAACTGAAGTCTTTGAAAGTGGCTGTCAGTCTGGGACAATGGTTCATATTAGAAGGGTTAAACTTCAGTATTTGAAGATGTACATAGTTTTGTGTGTTAGTATTAAATTATTTTAGGGTGTAATGGGGGTGTGTTTGTTTTTTTGTTTGAGGGCTTTCAATAAAACAAAATGTTTTGCAAGATGTGACATAGGCTCAAATGGATATGATGAGAAACAACTGTATAAAAGATCAACCTGCCAAACATTCGTGCATGCATATAACACAAGAGCTGGAATTAGACACTTACACAAAAAAGCTGTTACACATACAATGTGGGAACAATAACTTTTTAACATGATGCTTTCTGTTTTACCTTTATATGTAGATTGTCTCATAAACATACACAGAAAAGAAAGAGTAGTGAACTATATTAAAATGTAGAGTGCAAATAGCTAAGCTATACTACAGGAGACACATTTGGAAATAACTGAACACGTGAACTTGATAAAGAAAGATTTTCAGAATGGTTATCCAGCAGAATATCTGGGACAAAGGAAAATAGGCGTACTTATATTAATTGCATGAGGAGCTCCAATAGTGATAGAAGAGGATAAAACAGATAATGATGGTAGATTTATAGTCCTACAGGGCATGTATTTATATTCCACGTAAACTGCTATAATGGACCTTAAGAAAATTCTGGGAGAAATAATCGCTTTCAGCAGGGAATATTACTTACAGGTGGAGAATTTGATTTGCAGCATTGAAGATGTATCGGGTGGCCCAGAAGGGAAAATAAAACGAAGGTAGATTTTTGAAGAAATTTATGAAAATATTTGGCATGGAGGATGTGAATTCAGTAGTAGGAGCTTGGTGTAAATTTACTTATTATTCCCCAAAATACAAACACTGCTCTAGACTAGATAGAACATGTATTTCACAGGAACAGGTGCATTTCACTGAAAGTTTTGATACACAGTCAATAATTATTTTAGGTCATGTGCTAATAATAACTAAAATGAAAATGCAAGATCATGAAATAAAAATGAGACACTGGCACTTTCCCACTTATTTGTTGAAAAGAAAGGAATTTAAGGAATGGCTAATGGAAACTACTCAGGAATCACTAGAAAAGATTAAACATTTCTTCTGAAAATATAGCTAGGGATTAGGATAAAATTAAATTGGAGTTTAAAAATAAGATGGAAATGAAAGAAAGAAAGATATATGATTAACAAGTAACAAGAATTATTTAGAGAGACCCATAGATGTTAAAGTATTGTAGAATAGGGGAAATCCCACAGAACAAGAAAAAGAGCAATTGCAGAATGCTAAATAGGAAATAAGGGATTACCTCAACAATATGCATGAGTTTAGAAAGATTGCTGTTAACAACTGTTTTTGATAAAAACTCCAGAGCACAAAAACTTTTAGCATAATTACTCGGGCAACAGAAAGTAGAAAGGGTTGTCACCAAGCTTAGGGAGCCAATAACAAGCAAGATAGCAAGAGATCTCTGCTCAGTACTGGAAGTACCTTGACAATTGTATGAATATCTGTATAAAGCAGAGAAATATAGCAATCAAGAAAAGGTAAAAATGGAAATGTTTATGAAAAAATTAAATATGCCACGGTTAAAAGTAGATGAGGTTCAATTACTAACAGGATAGTAGGGGGTGAGATAAAAATGGTGATGTATAACAAATCCACAGGAAAGATCCCAGGAATAGATAATATTCATGTGAAAGTTTAGAATCCAGGAGGGAAAAAACTGATAAAGATCTGGAAGGTTTTGTTTAACAGTGTTTTAAGAGAAGGAGGAGCACCAACATCCTGAAAAAAGAGAGGTATTGACCATAATACCTAAGGAGGGTAAAGACCCATCAAATCCAGCTTCATACGGGCTCATTCCAATCCTAAACTATGATTGTAAAGTGTTTATGTTTATATTGGCTAAAAGAATGTCAAAGGTGATGTCAAAATTGATAGATATGGGTCAATGTGGTTTTGTGGAGGGGAGGCAAACACATTGGACAGCATTAACAGAACACTGATGATCCAGAGGGAAGCCGAATGTAAGAAAATGTCTCTGTTGTTGGTAGGTCTTGATGCAGAGAAAGCATTTGACTGAGTAAGCTGTGAGGTTATGAGCAGGCCAGTGGAAGTATTTGCATTCCCTGATAAGATTATAAAGTTGATTAGGAGGATATATGAGGTATCAGAGGAGAAAATTAAAGTGGCTGGGCTTCTCTCTGATAATTTCTATTTGAGCATAGGAACCAGGCAGAGCTGTCTTCTTTCCCCTTTGTTATTTGCATTATATATAGAACCATTGGCAAAGAAAATAAGCAACTACCAAACTGATGATATGCCTCCAAGAGTTGACACAGTTGTTCAGAATTTGGGAACGTATGTGGACAATGGCTTAACTTTTGACCAATATGTGTGGCTATTATTATAAGAAAGAACTTCTATATTGTGCAGCTTATAAACAAAGGGATTGTGTCTTTATAGGCATGTTATTGTCCCCCTTTACTCATCCCTCATTAGACCAGTCATTGAGTATAATGCCCCTTTTGGCGTGTACCTGTCCAGGCACATGCAACAACTGGAATGCCCACAGAGTTACCTTACTAAAAGGATACAACACCTAAACAACATGTCATAATGGGCCAACCTACAGCCCTGTCACTGTACTCTGTATCCTACAGACTAAGAGGTGACCTGTGTCTGGCATACAAGATATCCTCTGATACATTACTAATGGGTTTACTGCACATCATCAAGTTATATGGCATCAGAAATACTCAGTCTACGAATCTATACCTCTTCTGCAACATCAACAGAATGTTTTGAAAGGAGATGTATGTCTCACAGAGGATACCACTGCTGTGAAACAGACACCCCCTACATAAAATGACGTTCATCCGTGTCCAAATTCAAGCGCAACTTAGATCTATAGAAGGGAAACAGAAAATTTGCCCCAGGGTTGCCTCCTGTACTACTAATGGACAGAGGCAGCTCCTAAATGCTTTATCCCATGCATGGATCCCATCAAATTATCTAGGGTATGATCTGAGTTATTCCCATTAGGGATAATGTATAGTTATTGACCATAGGATGGGTAAGGCCAATCTATAACCAAATAGGATAGGTTATTTTGAGCAGAGAAAGGGAAACCGGCTAGGCTTAACAAGGCCCACAAGGGCAGATAGCCTAGTACTTGCCTACGAAACTATGAACCTGTGAACTATAACGGTGATGGTCTCATTGCTGTTAAGCTTAAACAGCCAAGAGGAGAGTAGAAAATCAGTATAATGTTTCTACAAATAGCCATTTAGCTTTGTCAGTGGCTCTGTGGCAGAGTTTATTACTTGGGTTAGATAGTGTTGAACCTGCATATGGCATTTAAGATGGTTTGAATGGTGGATGTATTTTTTTTAGAAGCTGGAGCAGTGAAAGGGAGACCATTTTCTGGCTGGTCAGTAAGATGCCTTTACCTGTAGCATTTCTTCAGAGCCTGGAAAGAAAATGGGAGATCCTATCAGCCTAGAATAGGAGAGAGTTGTTTTTTTGTGAGTGTATTCCAGGTGGAGATGAATATTTTGGAAGGGATCCAACCAAACCCATAGGTGTTTTAATTTATGATGCTTTCAGTAGCGTTATTCAGATTATCAAGGAGTTGTAGAAGTCTGGAGATAGAAGTGAGCTGTTGTTTAGTACTAAAAAGTATTGCTTTTATTTTAGAGGAGTGCAGCAGTAATTATTTATCACTGAACCTTTAAAGAATGGCATGAAAATCAGATTGAAGTTCAAGAGAGAGAAGAGAATAGTTAGAGCAGAATAGGATCAAGTTGGCAACATAAGGCAGGAGATGAAGAGTCAAGAGGGAGTTTAATGTGGAAAAGAGAGGAGATGTCAGAATGGGAAGGTTGATGAGTTGAAATTCACTGAGAAGTGGCAGCTGGAGAGAGGTATTTTTTGAACCAGAGCTGTGTGTCATTACTAATGTCTTTTTCAATGAGATAGACAAGTAGAATTGTGTAATTGACAAGATCAAAGGCTGTGGGGAGGACAATAAAAATGACACCAGTAATCAGGCCTTTGTCTATTCCAAGGAGTGTCCAAATAGTTGTAGATGTATTGCAATTGGACTAGAAACCATGTTGTTTTTGAGAAAAAAGATATTATTGATTGATGTATTGAGTGAGTTACAAGTAAAGTAATTTCTTCAGAATCTTTACCAGGTTAGAGGGGATAGAAATGGGATGGAAGTTTCAGGGATTGGGTTTCTTAAGGAGAGGTTTTACAATGAATGGTATGTTTCCCAGATGTTAGGCATAATGCATATTAAGTGTAATACAAAAGTTGTAGATGTTCTTCAGTGGAGATATAATGTGATCTCTGCAGTTATAAATAAACCATAGTTGAAGGTTGATTGTACCAGGGGGCTATCAGTTTAATATGTTCGAGCAGTGAGGCAATGTCTTTAGATGTGATAGTTCTGAAATAGAAAGGAGGTAGGTGTGAAGGGGTGATGGGGTTTTAGGGGCAGTTTGGAACAGGCTGGAGTAATGGATCTGAAGGCTGCTTAAATGAGAAAGCAAATCAGAGCCAGTAGTACTTTTCTGCTACTGTAGATAGTCTGAACAGGGCCATCTTCTTACTGCAAAAGCATACAAAATTACAGGCAGAGAAATAGTCCTCTGTTTGCTTTCAAAAGTATAGATACATCAATAGTCGGACAGATCCTTCCTGAAGAGAAAGCAATACGGCTCTGCTATTTTTGATTTCCTTCTGTCTTGTGTAAGATAAATGTCTCCACAACTTGCATTCCTTCTTGCTATCCTAATTAACCAAAATATGTAAGTGGTAGTAATATCAAATTTAATTTTCAAAGACAATGGTGATACAAAAGCTGAACATTATAGATTCACTAGCATCCTAAGTCCACTAAGCAAAGCACTAGAGGAGTTGCTCATCAACAATCTGACATGTCTCACTGAACATTAGATAATATGCAAAATGCAACAAAAGTTTATTCTTGCCACATGTGCAATACTAATATTAACAACCTCCTAAAACTATGCATTATTCTACTGTTATAAGGGCAGTGTTTTTGGACTTTTAAACCTTTGATACACTCAACCATGCATTTGTAAGCTATTGCTTTTATGAGGCACGCTTTAGTCTAGCTTTTTCCAAACTGGTTCAAAAGCTGTTTGGACATGTGTGCAGAATCAGTAACATAGTATAATGCCTACTCATCACCCTGCATTGTTAATGCTGGAGTACCTCAGGGGAGCACCCTCAGCTCACTGCAATTTACCTTATTCACAAGCAAGATGGCTGAACACCCTGAAAAATGCTAATACAATATACTGACTATTCTACCCTGTTATACAACTCTGGTACTGCACCTGCTTTGGCACCAGACCTAGAAACAGGTCTGAAAAAAAGACTTACAAATAGGTCTCAGTATACCAATTCAGTGGTAAAACAGTAGTAATTCCAAATGAAAAAGAAATAAAATGAACAGTAATAAGTGACCTTCTTAATACTCCATGCCTGAATCCTCTAGTCCATCTAAACCTGTGTGCAGATGACTGCTTTACGGTACCAGTTAATACTCATCTCTCATTTCAAGAGCATATTAAAACAGCTATTAAATACATTGGAGACTTAGAACATTACACAAAATTAATAGATAGTTGACACAAGAAAAAAATACAGGCAAGGCATTATTGACTCCTAAGCTATTACAAGTGTCCCTGATGATGGGTAAGTACCCTAAACAGGTCTTTAGCAGGAATCATCTTAAAACTGCAAAATTAGTGGCTGCCTGGCTGGTTACTTTCAGCTCTGTGTATGTCTCAATATATTGAAACAGACAAGTGTTTCAAATAAGTTGACATATGTATGACTCACATTTACCTGCAAGTTGCTACAGAATCATTTTGCTTTGTCCTGTCATGTATAACATCCTGACACCATCTTATAGATTCCACAGCAGCACCTAAAAGCTCATTTAGTTTGTTTTACACAATACCTACCTCACTGGATACACTGGCTGACTGTATTCTCATAACTGTACTTATAAAAATATTTATATGCCAGTGGGTCTGGAATAAGACAGAGACAATAATACCATAACACATATCAGTTTTAAAAAGTTGTAATATGAGTAATAACCTTGTTGTTTTTTTGCTCTACTCACTTCTGACTTTTCAGTATAACTCACAGACACATGCACTTTCTCTTCTTATGTCTCCCAGTCCTGAGGAGTCCTCCATTCTAGTCACATCACCTGGCCCAGCATGTTGACATTGGAAGCAAAAAAAAAAAAAAAAAAAAAAAGTAACTGTCATGAAGCAATACTGAAAGTTGGGATGTACCACTAAAAGCAGTACAGCTGAGGTGTATGGCAGTTTTCATTGCCGTTAAACGTTTAATCTCTAAATAGTTTCAAATATTAAGGCTATGCTCCACAGGCCCATACTATACACAACATTCATCATTATAGTTCCTGCCTCTGCCAGATAAATTAATACAGTTATCAGATCAATGAGTTTAACATATTGAAAGTGATAATTAACAAATGTGAAAATAAATTATGGATTTGGGCAAGAAATAAATAATCTTTCAGCAAAATCAGGTTTCCTCTTCCCTCAAAAATGCAGTGTGCAAATACGTTGGTGTCTAATTTTATCAGTGTTTCTGAGATACATTGCTAATTATTTCAGACTCTCAGTTCCATCCTGTGGCTCAGTCAGTAGCAACAGCTGTTCTACTACTGAACCTTATTTAAATGACTCTGATTACTTTTCTTCTGAAATGTAATCTTTCAATATTTGAATGGTTGTTTTTGTCAGAATATTACTTTCCTATAGTTCTGTACGATTTGATGACCTCTCACCTAGCTCTTTTTATGGCTAGTTCATGATTATTCCACTCATACATGTTAATATTCTTTACTTTTCTAGGTGACTTTTCCTTTTCTTCAGAATGCATCCAGAGTTATTCCACTTCCAAAGCAAGAGAACTATATCTGCCTGTCTTCATACGGTATTCTCCTCTCTCTTTTTTTATCCACGATTTCTAAGGCTGTTGAAAGAATTGTTTCTTATTAAATGATCACAGCTTTCAACAAATGTAATCCATGTAATCATTTATAACGTATTATACTGTAAGTATAGTGTGTGTGTATATCTCTCTCTCTCTCTATATATATATATATATATATATATATATATATATATATTTAAAAGTTATTTGTAATCTTATACAATCAACATTTATGTATAATCTGTTTATAATTGATGGATCCTAACAATATCCTTAGATGCATCTTAAATAGCATGAAGCACACTTTAGCCACCCCCCTAACAACACTGTTCCTTCTTTGCATCCATACAGGTTTTATACAAAGCAAGTGTCATTCCCCTGCATAAGGGAGAAACTTATGTGAACAGTGACCTAACTTTTGACCAGCATGTGTCTATTGCTGTGGGAAAGGCCTTCTATATTGCTCAGCTTATAAACGAAGGGATTGTATCTATATCTAAGGATGTCATTGCCCCCCTTTTCTCAGCTCTCATAAGGCCAGTCATTGAATATAATGCCCCCTTTGGCATGTATCAGTCTAAACACATCAACAACTGGAACACCTACTGAAGATACAAGGCCTAAACAATATGTTGTACATAGACTGATTCAAAGCCATGTCACTATACTTTGTATCCTACACACTGCTAAGAGGTGAACTGTGTCTGGCGTACAAGACATCCTGTGACCCATTACTAATGGATTTACTGCACATCAGCAAGTCAAATTACATCAGGAATACTTGGTCTACTGATCTAAACCTCTTCTGCAACATCAGTAGAGCAGTTAGGAGGGATAGGTATATCTTGCAGGGGATACCACTGCTGTGGAACAGACCCCCCCTTCCACATAAAACAAAGTTCATCCCTGTCTCCTTTCAAGTTCAGCTTAGAACTATGGATGGAAAACAGAAACTTTAACCCAGGACTGCCCCTTCTACTACTAATGGACAGTGGCAATTCCTAAATGCTTTATCCCATGCATAGGCCCCCTCCAAATTATCTTTGGCATGATCCCAGTTATTCTCATTAGGGATAATATATAATTATAGACCATGGGATGGGTAAATCCAATCTATAACCAAATAGGATAGATTATTTTTGAGCAGAAAAAGGGAAACTGGCAAAGCTTAAAATTGCCCGCAAAAGACAACTAGCCTAGTACTTACACGTACCTATGAATCTATAATCTATTTAATATGTATAACTTCTAAAAAAGGCTTTTGTAAATAAACAGCTACATTGTACATTACAAACCAGATTCTCAGTCATTTGGGCCTTGGAGAAGTAGCTGATATACACTTTTTAGACTTAACAAAAGCATTTGATTCAGCACTACAGCATGCTCTTAAATTTTCACAAACTTATCTTAGATGGAAGCATAGTTACATTGGTTGATCTTCATTTAAAGTCAAAGTAGGGAGGGTATGTTATCCCCTTCCCAGCAAATTAACCTTTGAGTTCCATAGGGCTCTATACTTCAGCCTGTTTTCCTTTTTTGTTTATGACTTTCATAATTTCCCTCTGGGTCACATTCCCTTACATCACAACATTATTTTAGACATATAATTATCATAAACATTATTTTACGTTCATGTTAATGTTGTCCGGATTTCTAGCTCTTCATTATCATCACCATTGAGTTATTTGTTTATTAACCATGGCAGAGCACTGATCCAGCTGAAGCATTTTCAGGCTCATCACAGGGAATACATTGATATAAGCTCTGACACCAAACATTAACATTGAAAGCAGTAAACATTAGAAACGGGAAAGTGAAATACAGTATATGTCAATATCTGAATGCCACCGTAAAGCTGTTGACTCATTGTTTACTAAGTCTATTGTTAAATGTCAGGAAAGTTAAACCGATGATGCCTGGCACAGCTGAACATTAATTTCAAGTCACAAAAGCCAAGTCTGTCTCATCTTCATTAGGACTTGCAATCTGTTCAGCAATTCACAGGTCTAGGATTTCACCCTGATCAACAGCTTGTTTTCCCTTTGAATTTTATGTTAGCACTAGACTAAAAAACATTCTAGCCATCTGTTACAGACATCTTTACCTGTTAACCCTGAAATCTAGAAGCATTTTAGGAAAGGTATGCGTCTACCTATTCTGGATTATGGACTCGCACATATTTCAGTAAGAACTTAATGGTATGCTTCTACTTATCTTGGATAATGGATTCACCCTTATGATCTTATCATGAGATCTTTGGTCAACTGCCACAGACGTCAAACAATACTAAAAGAAATCTATAGATTTATAATTAACTCTTATTGGTTAGAACACTCTGTTCAACCTTTACCAAAGCAAATAGTTTTCTGTTACACCTAGAATTAGATTATCTGCATTATTATTAAATTCTTAATCTTAATCATTTTCCCCCCTTGGTTTCCTCCCGAAAGTTAGCGGTTATCTATTGCCAAATACTTCACCCTCTAACAAGGGTACATCTTTATGAGGAATGTTCCTCATCAAGAGTCTTAAAAACTCCATGTTCCACACTGAAAGGTCTGTTATACAGTCAGTGTTAGGATTTTTAACTGATGTCCATGGTAAATAATAGTGAATTCATGCTAATTCAGCAAAATTACTTTTTTATACTTTCTAGTAGAAGTTGTTGGTAAATGCTCCATGTTTTGTCCATTTGTTCCACATTATGAGAGGTGTTTTTTTCCACATTTTGATGATGGAAGGGTTGAGAACTATGACCCTGTACTTTCCACACTATTTTTAGAATTCTGTATAAAAAGCATGTCCTTACTAGGGACTGACATTACAGATTATCAGGTCACAACTCGATTTGCAACAATTCACATCTGCTTTGAACAATTGCTTTAAAGAGAATACAGTTTGTTGTTGTCAAAATAATTTATGAATTGCTGTCTATGTCACTGAGGCATTAAATGCTGACATTTAAAATGATTTTTATTAGTATCACTTCTATATACTTTACAATTTATTTTTCTTCTTCTGCTGTATTAAATAATGTTTAACTATTTTACTTTGTTGATGTTTCATTTAAGTAGCAAGGCTGTAACTGAAATGAGTTCTTTTGTACCACCTACTTAACTTCAAATAAAGAAATACATACATTAAAAATAAACTTGTTTGTTTTATATTTAAATACTTGTAAACCATCTGAGTGTGTTCATCAAGTGACCCTTTTCTGCAATGACATGAGCTGGATGTATAAATAAACATACATTACAAACAAGATTGAACTGTCATAGATTTCAACATAAATATGAGAGTCTTAGGTTCAAAGGTAGATACTAAGCTTGCAGTCCAGGAGATCATTGAGGAGCCTACCCCAGTTCCCCTATTGACGCAGGACACTGCTTTGTTAAGTGACTTGCTTAGAGTCACACAGCTTGTTAACAGATCATAGCCTCAGTCCCCTGTATTAACTGGAGACTGAAAACTAGTACAGTGAGATACAAATTCAAGTTAGCAATGAAAGTTAAAGTGAACTTACAATGAATACCTACATTGCAGTGCATAATAATAATAATAATAATATTTTTAAACAAGAAACATTCTTTATTAAATTATCATGTATGACATAGGCAATCTTACATTTATATAAATGAAAGGAAACCATATCAACATAATTTCAGTTGCAAACATTGTACATTGTAAACCATGATGATACAACCGTAGTTGCAAACATTATACATCACTCATAGTCTATCCAGTCATTGTTGCTTATATGATTATGATATGATTATATGTTATTGCAAAACTGTTACTTGAACTTTGCTGCTAGGTGTGTATTTTTAGTGTCTTAACAAGTGTGTGTTTATAGAAATATATGTAGCTACATACTTAAGTGTAGACTTGATTTATAAGATGATATTAGTATTATTATATGTTGTTTTAAATTATGTCTTTCTACGTATGTGATATATTTTTTTATCGGTCCCATGACAAGCTGATTGCAGAGAATCTCATTTAATCTGCACTTGTGTAGATCTAAATGACAATAAAGTTACTTTTGACTTTTGACAGTCATTGTTAGTCAAACATTACATAGCTTATTGAAATCCTGCCTTCTTTTAAACCTTGTTTCTCCTCTGCATGTATTGTTCCCATAATTCCCATTTTTTTCCTATGCAATTTATTCCTACCCTTTTCTAAAGATCCCAAATTCCAGTTGTTTTATCTGTATTACTGTATTTGCTACTTCTAGTACAGTTGGCTTAGACTCTGATTTCCATTTTCTAATGATTGTTTTTTGGCAGCCACAGTAATTAGACTCATCAAGGCCTTACTATGTCTAGGCAATTCCAGTTCTATATCATAAAATATTATTTCCTTAGTTACAGCAATTTGCTTATCCAGGATCTCTGACAGAGCAGTCTGCTGAGAATCTTTAAAGTTTGTCAACTAATTCCACTTCTAGAAAATATATTCCCAGTTACATTTTTTCCCCACTACACCTCCAACATTTGCTGTCTACCGGAGGAAAAATTCTTTGGAGTCTATTTGGGGTATAAAAATACTTATGTAAACACTTCCAAGCAAAGATCCTAAATCTTCTAGACTTTGTTGCATATTTTGGAGACATACATATACCCCCCCATTGTATCTTTGTGAATTGTTTATCCAGTCTGTCTTCCCAATCCTTTCTAACCTCCTCTGACTGAATCTTATCATGCAATATTTTATATGCTCTACTAATTATTCCTTTCTTAACAGCAGCTTCTGTTCTAGATGCTACTAAAAATTCTGCCAGTGCTGGTCTTTTGTTTAGGACCCTGTGACTTCCCCATGCTGGGCCAGTAATCAAGAAGCCTGAATCCTCACCACTAACACCAGAGAGGGAAGTTCACTTGAAAACAAATGGATACACTCAGTATTTCCAAATGGAGACCTCTCTGCATCAAGCACAATTTCCCTTAAGAGCACCTAGGGAACACGCTCAGTCCCAGGGGCTGATTCCCCTCTATATCTGTTCAGACCCCCAGTAAGACTTCCCACTGGCATAGCTTAGAGTTGAGTCCTTGGCTGGGGTTCCAAGCTAAGTCCTCCCACACCATCTCTGTGAAACCAGTGCTTTGTATCCCTGCTCCAAGCCGCTGACACACACACACACACACACACACACACACACACACACACACACACACACACACACACACACACACCCCTGGTAAAGGCTGGCACAGCTCCACCTGCTGTGCCCTCTTCTGCCCAGACTATAAGGTAGTTATCACTGCCACCAGAACCTCTGCCAGCTACTGTAAGGCTCTTACAAGGGTATGCAATTATTCTGAGTGAAACTAATAATGTGAAGTTGTTCAGTCTCGCCTTCATTCTTCGGCCAAATAGCAAAGCTTGAGGTCTCAAACAGCTTGAGGCCAAAGCCCTATCCCACAATGCACTGCTACATTCCCCAGATCTAGTTTGCCGCTGCAACTGATCGGGTGTTCTCTACAGCTCTTGGCCATTTTGGAGAGATAAGTTTATGTTTTCTAGTGAATTTTCTTCATAATTTTCACAGTTGTGTAAATTAGGTATTAGTACTATAGTGCTTTGCTCTGGTTGTCTGCTTTTGTTCTTATATCCTGTTGGATAGTTTTTTTCTTTCTGAGTGTTAGAATAGTTTTGGGCATGTCCCTGTTATTCAAGTTGGCCATTGGCCTTTTTGCTAAAGTAGTGTAGCTCTATCCCAGCCTAGTTAGGCTTGCTGCAGGTTTCTGCATTTTTTCTTTATTAGCCAGTTAGGCTCTTGGCCATTTTTCTTGGCTGTTTGTTTCTTAGCTTGTTAGGCTTTTTTTTATACAGTAGTAGATTTATTGCTGCCTTGTCATACCTTTAGCCGGTTAGGCTCATATTTCCTTTAGACATAGTTCTTGTTAATTTTGACTACAATGTCAGAGAAAGCTAAATCTGGATTTAAAAGGTGCCCCAAATGTATTCAAAAAATGTCAATCACAGATGGTCATTTCACATTTGTGTACTATTTGGGTGAGGTACACTTACAGGAGGTTTGCTCCATTTGTCATGGCTTCAGCTCTAGGGTGTTAGCTGAAAGGAAGTGTAAGCTGGTAGAACAGGGTTTAATTAAGTCACGGATTTGGATTCTGCTTCGAGTCAACCAAAACCCTCTTCTCCAGCCTCGTCATCTAGTTCAGCTCCGAAGGGCTCTTCGGTTCCAAAGACATCTAAAAAGGCTACGGTCTCGGCTCCAGTGCCATTGGAACCAACTATTGAGGTTGCTGGTAGGAGCTGGTCCACAATTTGGGAACCGGCATCTCCTACCTTGAGGTCCCCGATTCTGGAGTCACCGGCTCCGTTGGTGGTCTCCTCTCGGGCTTCCAGACTCTCCAAATCGGACGTGGACCGAGTGGTGCGGAGACTTCTACAGGATCCCGTGCTTGCAAAAATTCTGTTGGTTTCAACTCTAGCAGCTTTGGAACTGACAAAGTCCTCTCCCATTGGTGTTGCTCCTCCTCCGACTCGAATCGAGACATCGGAGCCGGAGGAGGCCAGTCAGTCATTGGTGGAACCGTCGGTGCCGACACTCACCTCTGTACTGTTGGTACCGACCACCCTGATATCCTCTGCTCCAGTGGTGGAATCTGGGAGCCAACACTTTCCTGTCGGTTCTGGGGGGGGGGGGTCGAACCAATACGTTGGTTCTGACTCTCCCTCTTGGGGCTTCGGCACGGATGAGTTTGGCTCCTACCTCGGGCTCAGAGCTGGCGGTTCTGGTGTGGGAGGAGTCCTCGGTGTCTTTGGACTGGGGTGCTTCCTTGCATTGGAGCCGTGGGGCCTTCGATGCCATGAGGAGGGCTTTGTCCCCTCTGACTTTCACAACCTCTGAAATGGCCACCTCCTCCCGGAAGGCTCCTGCTTCTCTCCGCTTCCACAGGTTCACTGTAAATGCAGGACTCAGAGCCTCAGGATGCCCCTTTGGGGGAACCCTGCTCTTCCGAGACCTCCCCAGAGATTCCCACTGAGGAGTTCCCTCGGAAGAGATTATGTCAGAGGAGACATCTGGATTCCCGTCAGGAATGCATCACGTCAGACACCGATTTGGAGAAATCAGAAGGGTCCCCAAGGTCCCCCTCTGAGGATATTTCCTTCGGGGATATCCTTGAGTTCCTTAAGCAGAGGGGGGACTGGCACCCCAAAACCCTACCGAAGATGAATCGGTGCTCCTGAAGGCTTTCGGATCCCGACCCCCCACCTCTTGGGTGTCTCCGCCCTTCGATGAGTTGATTGATCTTTTATCTCGAAGGGCGTGGGAGTTACCAGATTCTATGGAGCCTGTTCCTAGAAGGCCAAACAAGTACATTTCAGCACCCCATGATAAGTTTTTTTTGTCTAAACCCATACCTGTTGATGCCATAGTGGTGGCGGCAGCCACTAAAAAAGAGATGTTGGAGATTTCTAAGTCTGTCCATCCTCCTAATAGAGAGTCTAGGATAATGGACAAATTCGGGAAGCGAATGTTCAGTTCTACGACCTTTGCACTTCGGTCATTGAAATACCTGCCCCACTTCACACGTCTACAGAAAGATCTCCTCAAGGAATTTGGAGATACTCTCCAGGGTGTAGTAGCCAACTCTGTGGTGGACAAGGTGACATCTCAGCTTGCTACCTTCAATTCCATCGTAAACTCTTCCATGCGCCTTGTGTCTTACACAGCTGATGGAACAAGTAGGACTGCGGGTACAGGAATTGCTTTGCAAAGACATTCCTGGATGCGCTTATGTTCTTTTGCAGAACCTTTTAAGTCGTCGTTTGTGAATGCTCCTTTCGATGGTTCCTCCTTATTTGGACCAAAAGTCAAAGAGACCCTCACCAGATGTGAGCAAGATGGTAAGACTCTATCTGCCGTTGGAGTCTGTTTTTCTACCTCTACTAGACTTTATCCCAAAAGTCAGTGGGGTGGGAAAATGTGGTTCTGTAAGACCCAAGTAGCCTTTCCAAACTCACAAGGTGAAGCCTCCTCCAGGGGCAGAAGGGGAGGCAATGGTGGAAGATGATGCCCACATGACAGAGGGGGTCCGCAGAACCAGGGTGACTGGGATCAGTTCCTTGGGAAACCCTATCAGCGCTCCTGAAATGAGGCCCGACTGTTCTGCTCTGGAGGCAGTTGGGGGATGTTTGTCTTTGAACCTAGGTGCCTGGCTAAATATCTCAGAAGACCGATGGGTACAAAATGTTATATCCAGAGGATATTCCATCCCCTTTCACTCTCACCCCAGAACAACAAAAGGAATCCCAGACATTCCACTCAGTCAATGGGATGTAGCATCCATAGAGGTCCAGAAACTATTGCAAAAAAGAGTCATCCAGCCAGTCCTAGCAGACCAGCAAGAGTTCGGAACTTACTCAAGGTTGTTTTTGGTACCAAAGAAGACAGGGGACTGGAGACCTATTCTGGACCTCAGCAGACTCAACAAATATGTGGTGAAGACCAAGTTCCGGATGGTCACGCTTCAGTCCATTCTCCCATTTCTAGGGAAGGATGATTGGATGTGCTGTATAGATCTCTAGGATGCGTACTACCATATCAAAATGGCCAGGCCATCCAGGGATAATCTGCGCTTCCGGCTGGGAGCCAATCATTTACAGTTTTGGGCCCTGCCCTTTGTTCTCACTACAACCCCCAGAGTGTTCACCAAATGCATGGCAGTGGTCATGGCTCACTTGAAACATTCAGGAATCCAGGTGTTTCCTTACTTGGACGACTGGCTCCTTACCACCCCCACCAGGCATCAGCTTATTCTGGCAAGGGACGCTACCATAGATCTATGTTCACAGTTGGGCATTACGATAAATTTAGAAAAGTCTGCCATATTGCCATCGCAGCGTACAGTCTTTATAGGAGCAGACTTAGACACGGTCAGCATATCCCTGAAGATCCCTCCTGAAAGAGTGATTGTCCTCCAACAACAAATTGTGGATCTCCTGTCAAAATGAAAAGCACCAGCATTACAGATTCTCAAACTGCTCGGCACTATGGCAGCAGCGATTATTGCAATACCCCTTGCGAGATCTCACATGCGCATTCTTCAGTGGCTGCTATTCACGCAATGGAAATTTCAGGAATTACCCTTGAATCATCTAGTTTTGATTACTGACTCTTGTAAGAACGACCTTCACTGGTGGTTAATGTCAGAGATGGTGACTATTGGTCGCCCATTTGTTCTTCCCCTCTCCAGTGGCAACCTGATCAGGTGGGGAGACATTATCAGGGACTGACAGGCCAAGGTACTTGGCAGGCTCACGAGGCTCATTTGCACATAAATGTCCTGGAGATGAGAGCGGTTCTTCTAGCATTGCAGGCCTTTCAAGACTCTCTTCCCCTTGGCACGATTGCATTCCAGTCAGACAACATGTCAGTAGTCTGGTACATAAACAAGGAGAAACCAAATCCTACCCCCTGTGTTGAGAGGCTCTGAGATTATGGATTTGGGCAGAGTCCACCCAGCATTTTCTGATTGCAATGCACATCCCGGGGAGATCCAGTGTAATAGCGGACAGACTCAGCAGAGCTATTCTGCTACCTCACGAGTGGTCTCTCAAGAATGAAATAGTAGAAATGATTTTCTGCAGATGGGGCCAGCCTTGCTGCGACCTTTTTGCCACCTCCACAAACACCAAGTGCAGCAACTACTTTGCCCTGATCCCTCAACAGGGACAATCACCGAGGGATGCACTTGTCCACGATTGGCCTCTGGGAACCTTTATGCTTTACCCCCATTCCACTGATTCCCAAAGTATTGCAGAAAGCCAGTTTTCTGGGCAGGACACTTATCTTAATTGCCCCATATTGGCCTTGTCAAATTCGGTTCCCTTTTCTGAAGCCTCATCTACTAGAGGAGCCTTGGATCCTGGATCCAGTGCTGAATCTGTTGACCCACTCATCAGGAGCTCTTCATCCCTCTCTTCAGTCCATCAAACTGACAGCTTGGCTGCTCCAATTCCATGAATAGCCAGGTTCCAGAATTTATCAGAAGAAGAGCAGCATATTCTATTGTCGTTTCACAAATCTTCGACTAGGAAACTTTACCTCAGTAAGTGGAAAAGGTTTTCCGTCTGGGCACAACAGAATAACATTGACCCTTTCCTGGCGTCTATATCAGATATACTGGAATTCCTAACAAAACTGTTCAATGAAGGAGCTGCAGCAGCAACCATTCGAGTCCAACTCGCTGCTATTTCTAATTTTCATTTAGGTGCATACGAAAATGGTATCATGTCCCATAAGCTGGCTAAGGCTTTTTTGAAAGGTACAATGCACTTAAAACCACAGATCAGATCTCCTACTACTCCCTGGAATTTAAATCTAATCTTGTCCAAAATTATTCTTCTGCCTTTTCAGCCTGCCTCTTCTTGTGAGTTGAAGTATCTTTCTTGGAAGACCATATTCTTGGTGACCATCACAACAGCACGCAGAATTTCGGAGTTGCAAGCCCTTTCCATTAAGCCACCTTACCTAATATTTCATTAAGATAGGGTTTCCCTCAGGACAAATCCATTGTTCCTACCCAAAGTATGTTCAGAATTCACACTGAATCAGACAATTGAGTTACCCGTTTTCTTTCCTAACCATTCAAACCAGTTGGAGTATATGCTTCACAAACTTGATGTGCATCGACAACTTCGCTTTTATTTGGACAGAACAAAAGATCTCAGAAGGGCTGATCAGCTGTTTGTCTCCTTCTCAGATTCAAAAAAAGGCACACCAGTCTCCAAACTTGCCTTGTCGAAATGGCTCTCTGATTGTATTTCCTTTATCTACAGTGAAGTGGGTATTGCATTACATAACAAGGTCAAGGCTCATTCTACAAGGGCAGTTTCTACTTCTGCAGCCTTCTTGACCAGGTTACCTATAGATTCTATTTGTGCAGCTGCCACCTGGTCAAATCCACATACCTTTATATCTCATTACAAAGTGGACAAGGCCTCTAGGGACAGAGCTTCATTTGGACCTGCTGTCCTGAAACACGTACTCCCATGAGCTACCCAAGATTCTGGTGCTGGCGACACTACCCATCATTAAGAATGAAGGCGAGAATGAACAACGTCACATTAAGAAGTTATGTATTTACCTTAACGTTCCATGTGACTTGTTCTTCTCACCTTCATTATTACGACCCTTCTACCCCCTTTCTATATCTGGAAGCACAAGAGGTACCACTCTGGTTTTGGTTTTCCTGAAGAGTTTCCTTTCACCCTGGATTTTATGATTTCCTTGAAATCTGGGATAGGTTTCTACACTAGTTGGCCGCAAACAAGATCTGGGGAATGTAGTGGTGCATTGTGGGATAGGGCTTTGGCTTCAAGCTGTTTGAGACCTCGAGCTTTGCTATTTGGCCGAATCGGAGCTGATGATTGGCTCCAAACCCATCAGTAATAATGAAGGCAAGAAGAACGACTCACATGGAATGTTATGGTAAGTACATAACTTCTTATTAATACAAATGGTAATGTTGACCAAACAGCAAGGCTTTCATGAGTGGCCACAGTTATCACCACATAAATATATGCAAATACTCTCAAGGCTTAAATATTTTCTAAAAAAGACCATCCACAATGAAAAGTTTAAATATATTTAATAATAAACAATAAAAGAACAAAAAAATGCTAAATATCTAGTTACTGTAAACACCAGAATTTTAGTCATAGGAAATATTAAAATAACACAGATTAATAGTTTCACACAGTTACAGAAAAACAGTGCTTCTAATCTCAATATCTATTCCTAATTGACTAAAAGAGTTACTATTCTTACTTACTGAATAGAGCAAGGCAAGATAATGTGGGTGAGTGGTCCTTGAACAGAGAAAGGCAAGATAATGTCGGTGAGTGGTCCTTTTTGTCAGATCCAAGACAAAATGCATAATGCTGAGAGCAGTTTCTTACAAATATCTAAATATTATTTCAGAGTTGATTACACTATGACATCACATCTGATCATCTGATTCTGTTTCCCACACCATCCCTCATTACTAGAAGCTGACAGGATTGTAGCAGCTATGTGGTACCATAAACACAGGTAGAGCTTTGCTCAGATGTAGTGCAACTGCTGGAAGTCATAAAACCATAAAGCCATTCTACTCTTCCTACAGGAGATACAACCTATTTCCTAGTACAGATATTGCATCTATAGCTCCCTTCAGAACTGTGGGATAACATCTTTATGCCTTAACCCATAAATTAATTTAATTTCAAGAATATAAGTCCGGTAGATTAACCTCTTCCCTTCCAGTATATGTAGTTGCAATGTATGTATTTAATTCAGTTCTAATAATACATGTACATTTCTTTTCCTTCCAGCAGGGCACACTGTTGATACATTTTAACACAAGTAAACCTCACAAATACTTTTTCAGCACAAACATCTGTACAAATCAGTTTGATATACAAGTGACATATAATTATTTACAAAATTCCAGATAGCTGTTCTGGCATAAGTTATACGTCCACTACCCTGCTTCTTCTGGCATGGCTGGCAGTACCTCCTTTCATCACAGAACCCCCCCCCCATTTCTTTCCCTTTGCCTATACTTTATTATCAATCCTTGATAGGGTAGGCAATCTCTAACCTGCAGTGTAAATAAATTATTGGCATCTTCCCATTCTGTTACCTTTTCCTCTCTAGTTATTTGCTTCCAATACCTTGGTTTCTTTGCCAGTTTGCTCCAATAAATTCCAGCCCACTCTTGTCTATTGTCTGTATCCCTAATTGCAGTCATCCCTATCAGCAGAATCTTCTGTCTCCATTGCCATGTTGGTTTAATTCTTAGAATATTTTCTGCTGCTTTGTGAATATAATATTCTATCTGATTACTGTTATTCTCCTTAAAGGTCTGCATCCAAAATCCCAATCTCTCCTTGCTTCATGAGCTTCCACCCATTTCATCATTATCTCTTTCCACTTTGAACTATAGTTTTGTACTTATTCTATATATAGGAGCCTTAACTATGTTTGAAATACCCCTTCAGATTGGGTAATCCCAATCTGTCTTGTTCTTTTGGAAAACTCAGTTTATCCCACTTGACTCTTGCTGTCTTCCCATCCCAGATAAAACCTTCAGCTCTTTATTAATTGCTATACACAGCTTCTCCTCTGGTTGATAAAAATATGCCTGACCTGTGTATAAGACTAAAGGGACTAAAAACATTTTAACTGCTTGTATCTTACTATCGATATCCATATAAAGAGCTTCCATTTTATCAGTTTTGTTTAGTCTCTTCCCACATATCCTTAGTTGCCACACCAGCATAATTTTTAATCCATACTCCTAAATACCTTATTTTATCATGTCCCCATAAATATGGATATTGCTGAACTAATTTGTGTGTGGGTACATAATATACTGTTATTGCCTTTGTTTTAGCATCATTAATTTAGTGTCCTGAAAAGATTTGAAACTGTCTCAGAATATTCCATAATACTGTAATGTCCCTTTCTGTTTTTTGTCAGACATAAAATAATATCATCTGCAAGTAGAGCCAGCTTATATCCTTGAATTTCTGAGTCCCTTATTTTCTTTGCCAGTGGTTCTAAATATAATAAAAATAAAGGGAAAAGGTCAGCCCTGCCTGTTTCTTCTGCTCAAGCAGATATTATCAGAGAAGACCCCACCCACCTTCATTTTAACCTCCAATACCACATATATCCTCCTAATCAACCTTATAATTGTATCATTGAAAGCAAATGCTTCCATTGTCTTGCTCATAAAGTCTGAGTTTACTCTGTCAAATACTTTCTCTGCATCAAGACCCACCAACAACAGTAGTATTTTCTTACATTCTACTTCCCTCTGGATGATCAGTGTTCTGTTAATCTTGTTAAATGTTTGCCTCCCCTCCACAAAACCATACTGATTCATATCTATCCATTTTGCCATCACTTTTGCCAATCTTTTAGCCATTATAGGTATAAACACATTATAATCATAGTTTAGTATTGAATTCTGCCTATATGAAGCTGGGTATGATGGATCTTTACCCTTTTTAGGTATTACAGCTACTGTTGCTTTCTTCCAGGATGTTGGTACTTCTCCTCCTCTTAAAATATTGTTACACAAAACCTTCCAGATCTTTATGAGCTTTCCCTGCTAGATTCCAAACTTCCATAGGAATACCATCTATTCCTAGGGACTTTCCTGTATATTGGTTATATGTCACTATTTTATCTCATCTCCTCCTATCCTGTTAATAATTGAGTCTCCTCTGCCTCTAATCTTGGCATATTTAATTCTTCCATAAACATTTCCATTTGTACCTTTTCTTATTTTTCAAAAACATTTTTATTTTGTTTTCATTATAAACATACGCAAATGTACATATAACAAATACAATAAAACAATAACAAAATGTTTTACAATATTTACATTCGTCCATGATAAACAATCATTTTATCCATGAGACGTTATCAGTATTTGTTCAAAAGGTTTTCCAATTTTTGCCATGCTATTTTTTATGAGTAATAAGTTCTATAACAAATGGTTTGTAGTTCTTTTTTACAAACAACTTTTGCTAAATTAATAATATCTTTAAACATCAAACCTTGTTTACTTTTCCTGTTCAAAGTAATAACTTTTCTGGCAATTGCAAGAATTGACCAGAGTAACTGAATCTGAGATTTAGGTATTTCATTAGGTATAGGAATATTGAATAGGATTAGTGAGTTAGAAATATGACAGTTATCAGACCATAAAGCATTCACAAAATATTTGAAGTCTTTCCAGTATTGAACAATTGCTACATTCAGTGAACATATGAACCCAGTTGGCCTCTAGTAATTCGTCACATTTCCAGCATTTACTTTCACTGTTTTTGAGTATAATATTTATTTTATGTGGAGTGTAGAAACTCCTATTCATAAATTTCCATGTATACAATCTCCAATATAATGTAGAGGTACCATACATAGAATTCAATAACAAGTTTTTGGATTCATCAGATATTTGTTCTCCATTAATCTTTACATAGTAATTCCAAAAATCTGAGTCAAACTTTAGTGTGTCTTTTCTTACTATCTTATAGATAGCTGAGATACTTAACTTTTGATTATCTGTCTTTTCAAGACACCTAATAAAAAGCTGAATCAAACTAGGTATAGATTCAGACTCTAGGTTGATAGATATTTTCATTTTGTTTTCTATAAACTACCATAATGAGTGTATAAACAACCAACTGTCCTGACTATTATCAGAATACAGAAAAGACAGTTTAGTGGTTTAATACTCTTATTTTCAATAAACTGATGCCAGAATATCAAGTTATTTCCCTTTAATTTTTGCATTGCATTGATGTTGAAAGAATCTAGGCAATCAGGGGAGTATGCTATAGGGAATATAAAAACAGAAATTGTTTAACGTTGTAATTGCAATCAACTATTTTTAAAGTTATTAAATATTTGATTAATGTCATACAAAAAATGATCAAACTTCTTATTAAATAAACAAAATTCATGTAAAAGCCAATGAACTCTACTTATTCCATATTGTTCCTTAAATTGATTTTCTATAGTTCTGACATCAGTTATATGAATCTCATGTATTGTTTCCCAGACAGTTATATAGGTAGGTGTGATCCAATGTAATATTGCATTAATTATAACTGATTTGGAATAAAGATCTAAGCTAGGGAATGCTATCCCATTACTGTTCCAATCTATAATGTGCCATTTATATGCAATCCTAGGTTTTAAGGGGAACCATAAAAATTTAAGTAGCATGGAATCTAATTTTTTAAATAAGTTTTTGGGAGGGGGTAATATCAATGACTGTATATAAAACAAAATTTTAGGTAAAATTATCATTTTAATTAAAGAGAGCCTATCCTCCATAGTGAAGAACATTTTATTTCATCTCTTGATTAGTTCACTAGTAGTGGTTATTAAATTATTGTAGTTTAGTTTAACAGACTCTATCCATGTACTCTTTATACTGACACCCAAATATTCTAATACATCATTCTCTCAATTAAACAGGCTATTCTCTCTTAGGTTTTTGTTGATCTTTTTGTTAATTAGTAATGCTTTGGATTTATTATGATTAAATTTAAGCCCTGAAATTCTTTCAAACTTGCGTAAGGTATTTATAACATCATGCAAAGAACCATCAATATCACCCAATGTTAACAACATATCATCAGCAAATAATTGTATCTTAGGACAATAGTCCTTATTAATTTGAAAGCCTTTTATATTTTGCTTGTTTCTGATATATGTAACAAAAGGTTCCATTGAAAGAGCAAACAATAATGGTGACAAAGGACAACCTTGTCTAGTTCCCTTGAGGATTTCTAGTGGTGAGGATAGATATGATCCGATTCTTACATAAGCTTGTGCCCCACTATAAATTTTCATTAATAAGTTGAGAAAATCTGAGGAGAATTCAAAATCAATTAGAATTCTTTGTAGATAAGACCAACTAATAGAATCAAAAGCCTTTTCTACGTCTAGGCTGATAATAGTTGTTTTTTTTTGTATTTGCATGCTATTTCTAGTAATGATAGCAATTTAATAATGTTATCTTGCACTTTTCTATGAAGAATGAGCCCTGTCTGATTATTATGTATTAGATTAGGTAATATTTTCTTTATCCTGTTAGCTAATATTGTCATGAAAATTTTATAATCAGTGTTTAGTAATGAAATTGGCTTGTATGAATCACAAAATTTGGGGTCCTTACCTTGTTTTAATATGGGTGAGATAATGATAATTGAGTATTTCCACGATAGGGGTGTTATACATTTGTGCTTATCCATAGTAAAGGCACTCATAATTTTCTTTATTATATATTCAGGAAAAATCTTGTATAGTTCAGGAATTATTCCATCCAGTCCTGGAGCTTTATTATCTTTTAAAATTTTATTTGTTCTTCACTTCTGTTAGTGTTATTTGTTTAATATGTAATTTTGTTGCATTGACACCTTAGTAGTTATATTTTCTTGAATAAAAGTATTTATTACATTATCTGTCTCCAAAGATGGTGTGTTATTATTTATATCTTTATAGTAGTTTTTGAACAGTTCTAATATGGCCATTAAGTTAGATGTACTCTTAACTAAATCATCACTTTTATATTTAATCTTATTAATAAGATTTTGATTGTTTATTTTGTTGGATCTTATTGCTATTTTATGTAGATATTTGGGATTTACAGCATAAGATTGTAATTTCAAAATTTCCAGGTTTATGGCTACCTTATAATTCAGAACTTCTAAGTAGTTTTGATTTAACTTATTAATTTTATTATGTGCTACTTTATTTGGTTTTGCATCCATTTTTATCTTGTCTATGTTTTTTGTAAGTCTAAAAGTTTTTTGTCCCACTTTTTCCTTTTTTACAGTACCAAGATTTTATTCTACCATATATATAAACTTTACCAAAAACAAAGAAAAAAGCACCTTTAAAGGAAGCCTGACTCAACAGACAAAAACAAAAGTATAAAAAGCGGCTTCCACCAAAATGAGAGGATAAAATTCTTCTTTAATAAAACATAGTTCATAAAAACATTCAAAAAAGTCACAGGCAAAAACCAGAAAAAGTGGATAAGCACTTTCAGTGTATAACCTTCATCAGATCCTTAGTTTTCCATTCTCTGAGTTATTTATATTTAAATTGAGAGCAACCAAAAACTTCATTTAGGTAATTAACATGCCCCTTTGCTTTGCATCCCAGTAAAGAACTATGCAGAACAATAGCAATATCCATATCGAACGCACCTTCTTTTAAACCAATCAAAATGCCACTAGTATTTCCTATTAAGTCTGTGCTCTTTTAATATCAGTTTCAGTGGTACAATATGGTTCAATCCTGGTAGCTGTTAAGTTCATAATCCACCTTATTTTTTCTTTTTCAGTTCTATTGAAAAGATCTCCTTTACGGACTCCATCATTTACTTGGGAAATCACCATAAAAGTAAACTTATGCCCATTATACTCCCATATGTGTCGTACAAAGCATTAGTGTCTATTTTATTTTTTATATCCAGCTGGTGTCACAGAATGCACTCTTTAAACTTCCTATTCATCTTGCCTACATAGTAGGCTTGACAGGAATCACACAGTGCCACATAAATCACGTTTTTGGTATTATAGCTTTACCTTTTTCTAGAGTTAATTTAACATCTAGAAATTCAATGTCATGGTCTGATGATTTTACTTCAAATCTCAGAAAACTGGTGGCACTAGTTAGATACTCTGTAAATTCTAGGAGCTGTTCTTCTTTTCCTTCCCGTACAATAATGATGCCATCCACAAATCTGTTGTAGAATATAATGCGTTCCTTCCAGCAATTACCAATGTCCTCCTCCCAGTCTCTCTTCCTTTGGGCCAGCACTAAATTAACATAGCTATTGGCGCAGGGGGTGCCCATGGCCACCCCCCACTTCTGCCAATAGTAATCTTCACCATGAACAAATGTATTATTTTCCAATATCAATTCCAATAGGTCACAGACCAAATTGATGTTAATATCAATCTCTTGTCTAAATTGATATGCAAAAACTCGTATGGCCTCTATCCCATAGTCATTGGAAATACAGGTGAAAAGACTATTTACATCCATGGTGACCAATCTAATGCCAGTATATGAGTCAAGCTGTTCCATTCTTGCATAAAGCCTCTCTAGTAACTGTGCTGTATCCTTCAGCACTGTTCGAGCATATGGTAACAATTTTTTAAGCTCTGCTTCAATAAATATAGAGAGCGGTTCCGTGATCCACCCCCTGTCTGATACTATAGGGCGTAGGGGTGGATCATTGGGATTTTTATGGATCTTCAAGAGACCCTGAATTATAGATACAGTTGGATGTTCCACATTAAAGAACTCATATAAGTCCTTGTCTATCTCTCTAGACATCAGCTTATCATATAAGGAATCTTTCACATTGTATATCAATCTTTACATAAGATTCTTATTTATTCTACAATAGGTGTGGACATCTTGCAACAAATCTTGCATCCTCCGAGCATTTTGTGTGGAATCCATCACCACTATTGCTCCTCCTCTGTCTGCTGGCTTGATCACCATTTCCTTATTCTGTTGCAATTCCTTCAGTGCAAGGTATTCATTAGGTGATAAGTTGTGATAGTGTCTCATTTTACCTTAATCTTTGCGATTGGCTACTTCATTCTCACAAAGTCTTATGAACACATCTACAGTTGGGTGACTGAGAGGCATAAATGTGCTGGGTTTCTTAAAAGTAGATATTTTTTGTGGAGATATGTCTTTGGTCTAAGCCATATTATTTCCAAAGATATATTTCAAAGTGTATTTCTACCAAAATATCTCAAGTCAGTTGTAAATTTGCTTAAGTTAGATTGAATTGAGGGTATAAAACTTAACCCTTTCTGTAACACATTAAGTTGATCATTTGTCAATGGCAAACTAGACAAATTGAATACTAGAGAATCCATGTCGACTAATGATTCATCACACTCTGTGTCACCTTCCTTTTCTTCCTCTCTCTGATCTCGACATCCTTGAGTTCTTCTGTTGGATTGAAAAAGGGAGTTGTTGAAAAATAGGTGCATGATTTGAGCCTTTTTTTGGTATGGCTCCTACTTCTTTACAATTTAAGCTATCAGTTTCCATTGATGGACCACAAGTGTCTCCCATTTCTCTGTTTTCACCTCCACTATCTTGTGAAAGTGAAGTAGTTTCTATTATTTCCGTTCCAGCCAACACTACACTGCCATTATCCTTACTGGTCTTCAGATTCTGTGTGATTACATCTTTTTGCTGTTCTTTAGCATTCGAGCTGCTGTGCACTTCCACTTGCACATTCACCCAGTGTATCGGCTTTCTTATTTATTGTTTATAGCAGGAGTATTAGACTGTATATTCCTGCTCTGCATTTTTCTATCTTTAGGCCAGTCAAACAATTGTCCAGTTTTAAAGTCATTGAAATCCCTTTTCAACTTATTGCTTTTAATGTTCTTTAGTTTGTTATCATATATATCAAGATTCTCCTGTAGCCTTTTAAGTTTCATCATATTATTATCCAAAAGTTCCAACTGCTCCAACCTACTGTTTGTTTTCAATGAATGCTGAAGCCTCTTCTTCCTGCAGCTTAAAGAAGTCTGTTAGCAGCTTCATATATCGAAAACTAGTTTCGATATTAATTTCCTGCAATTTGGCAAGCAGCTCTGGATATGTGTTGCCATAACGTGGCATACACCTAACTCTTAGACCTCTCTGTATTACATTGTGATGAAGGCAAGCTTCCATGTGGAAGCATTGCCACTGTAGTCTTTTAAGTTTATAAGCAGCATTTTCTACTTCATTGTAAATGCATTCAAAATCAACATTTGTTTCTTCACTTAGTACACAATTAGTTCCATCATTCAAGTTCAAATAAAACAGCGGATTCGCTATACCTGTATACAGTGAAGGATTCTTTTTCTGCATCATTTCTGTATTTAAAATGTTTCCTGCTTCCACAGTCTGCATGTAGTTTAAAATGTTCAGCTGACTAGGTAAGGTGCTTTTAACAAAATAAGCACAACCAAAAACAAAGAAAAAAGCACCTTTAAAGGAAGCCTGACTCAACAGACAAAAACAAAAGTATAAAAAGCGGCTTCCACCAAAACGAGAGGATAAAATTCTTCTTTAATAAAACGTAGTTCATTGTGGGCAATTTGATGCAAACATAACAAGAAAGAATAAGGTGACAGGTACACGAAAATGCGGCTTTTGCAAGGCATGCAACTTCATCAACACCACAAATATTTTTGAACATCCTAACACACACAAATTTTATAGATAGTATGGCTCTGCTAATTGTAATACCAAAAACGTGATTTTATGTGGCAGTGTGATTCCTATCAAGCCAATGTAAGCAAGACGAATAGGAAGTATAAAGAGCACATTCTGCGGCACCAGCTGGATATAAAAAAACAAAATAGACACTAATGCTTTGTACAGACACATACGGGAGTATAATGGGCATAAGTTTACTTTTATGTGATTTCCCAGGTAAATGATGGAGTCCGTAAAGGAGATCTTTTCAATAGAGCTGAAAAAGAAGAAATGAGGTGGATTATGAACTTAAGAGCTAATTTTCCACCAGGATTGAACCATATTGTACCACTCAAACCGATATTAAAAGAGCGCAGTCATAATAGGAAATACTAGTGGCATTTTGATTGGTTTAAAAAAAGGTGTGTTCGATGTGGATATTGCTATTGGTCTGCATGGTTCTTTATTGGGATGCAAGGCAAAGGGGCATGTTAATTACCTAATTGAAGTTTTTGGTTGCTCTCAATTTAAATACAAGTAACTCAGAGAATGGAAAACTAAGGCTCTGATGAAGGTTATACACTGAAAGCACTTATCCACTTTTTCTGGTTTTGGCCTGTGACTTTTTTGAATGCTTTTATGAACTACGTTTTATTAAAGAAGAATTTTATCCTCTCATTTTGGTGGAAGCCGCTTTTTATACTTTTGTATATATAAACTTTAAAGGTATCCCATAGTATAGTATCAGTCACATTACCATTATCATTTGTTTCCATAAACATGTCTATTTCTTTTATTATCCATTCCCTAAAGTCATTTAACTTTGTTATGTAAGCAGGAATTCTCTGTAGAAAATTTAAATCATCTGTATGTGTAGTTAATGTAAAGTTTATAGCATTATGGTCCGAAAGTGGACAAGTCATTATAGATATGTCACTTATTTTAGAGTTTATATTATTTGATACAAAGAGCTTATCAATGTTTGTTTGTGTACCAAACCAGTTTGAATAGTGAGCATAAAATAAGGAAAAATGGTCTCTTAAACCATGTATATCTTTAAGGTTCATCTGGTTTCTGAAGTCATTTAACTTCTTGGCTTGAGATGTTAGTTTTATTTTAACATTTTTAGAAGTATCATTGCCTGATAATAGGCAGTTAAAAATCACCTGTTGCTATAATTTCCCCTTTTGCATTTAAAGTAATCAGGTCCAGATATTTGTTAAAATATTTAGTACTCAGCTCTGGTATCCAGTATGTATTAATCAAAGTATAATAATTCCTATTGATTTCCAAAATAACCATGCTTAGAATCCCATCTTTATCTGAAATTGTATCTGTAACTACAAGTATTTTTCCATAGAATAAGCATGCACCTTATCTTAGTCTTAAAACATGAATCAGCCAGAATGGTATAGCCATTGAATGAGTATTTTTGTAGATTTTTTTTAATAGATGGGTTTCCAGTAAAAAGATGATCTGGGCTTTATGCATTTTGATGTAGTTAAGCAAACCAGCTCTTTTGACATTATTGTTCAAACCATTAATATTTAATGATAAACATTTATAAGCCATTGCCTATAATGTGTATGTTATTACTTACTGAAAGACCTTTCTTCCGTGTTGACTTGAAATCTACTGAAAACTTACTTATCTTGGATGCATAATGTGTATTAAGCACTATTTTCAAAAAAACCCAAACTGTTTACAAACATATACATGAAACATAAAGTTTTTGGCTTAGTTAAAAACTTAACTAAATCATCCATCCACCACCTCTCCAATACCAAACAACACAAATTATCCATCTCTGCTTAGAATATAGTATAAAAACAAAAAAAGAAAAGCATTATGAAAGCAACTAAAGAAATCTGAATCTGTGAAATATACATTAGAATGAGATTGTCCAGTATATCTGAAGCTATATGAATATGTCACATATGATAATAGCACCTCTAATACGTATTTATGCCAGAAATACGCATCAAATCAAAGTAGGTGTAAACATTAGAAGCTGAAGGTTAAGAAGACTGTCATTTATTTCCAAGAATTTTCAAGAAACATCAGATAAATTAACCATTTTGTCAGTCATCTATCTAACATTTTTCATGTAGGGATCTGTTGAATATATATAGATAACACATTACAACATAACTATTATATTTTGCAATTATACACATATTACTCATATGTATTAACAATATCTATGTTGATGTCTTTCATCAGGAAGGGGGGGAGAACAAAAGGGGCCTCACAACCCTCTGTTTAGTTACTAAAAGTTTAGTTATATAACATAAGTCTGATGTTAATATGAATAATGAGTATTCTAATGCAGCTCCTAGTTCACTTGATGTCATTTAGTTACTAATAGTGTCATTGAATCTGCAGAATGTATGCATCTGTAAGAGAACATAGGCATTTTCAAAGGAGTTAAACACTTTTATCAGAACTAATTATTTATCATTTAAAGTATCTAGTGAATGATAATAGAATTTCAAGAGAAAAGAATTCTAAGTACAACCATTTAACAAGTTCAAAAGGTCAAATGATGTCATCACTGTTGTTGCCTCAAGCTGCAGCTTCATAAACTTGTTAAAAAGTATCTAAATAGGCTCATGCACAACAGAAGTTGTCTCTAGTGAAGAAAAAAGCATTTTTCGGCCGGAAATTCAGAGTTTACAGAAAGCAAAAAAAAAAGAAAAAAACACTCAAGTGCCTTGCCCGTGCCTGTCATGAATCTCCACAATGAGAACAGTCATGCAGACCACCAGTTTTCTCACAAAACATCAACATCATGAAAAAAATTAAACATTTTATATAAAAACAGCTATTTAGAAGTAACAGCTGCTTCAAATCAGAAATTCTATTATAACATTTCAATCATTTACCCACCAGTTAAAAAAGGGAACCTGGTATATATATATATATATATATATATATATATATATATATATATATATATATATATATATATATATATTTAAAACTTATATTTAGCTATCTATAAAACACCATTAATGTACTGTATTAATGTACTGTATTAATGTTTAACTGTATCTAAGCAAAGAGTCTAAAACATCTAGTTAGAAACACTAATTCGAAACACATTGTTACCCAACCACTGACCCACTAGAAGAAATACACTTTGGTATTAAGTCAAATTATACTATTACTGAAAAATTAGAAGACATACATCATTTGTAGTTATTTAAAAGGGAAAAGTATGTAAGTGCTTATACTAGGGAAAAGAGAGAAAAGGAAAATTGGTAACAAAAATAAATAGAAAGAAAGAAAAGAGAAAGAAAATTGTATTTAAATACTTAGTACTATATGTAATTAGAATAAGAAAATATAGAAAGGACAAGAGAAAGTTAGTAATAAAAATTATTCACATTACCTTACAGCATAGGGACTCTCCAGTCAAATATATTATGATTCATAAAACAAAGCATTTAAAATTAGAAGGAATTTATTCATTTGTCCTTTAGTTTCTTAGTTTTGTTTACTCCTTCCTTCACAGACCATCCATTTTTTGTTGCCTGTCTTTTCAAACTCTGGGATGACCATTCAATTTCTTCTATGTCTGACAGTATTTTCTTCTTCTGGATAAATTCTACTGCCGCTTGTAGGGAATCAAAGATCTTCACTCCTTCTGGCAAGGTGATTTTTATTCTTGCAGGAAAAAGAATTTAAGCTTTAATATTGGCTTTTTTCAAGGACTTAATTAGAGGAACACACACCTTTCTTCTGGATATGACTGTAGAGGTGCAGTCATTGTCAAAATGAATAACTTTTTCACCCATCTTGATAGGGGAATTAGTACAAGCTGATTTCAGCACTACATCCTTGTCTTGTGAGGAAAGAAATCTAACTATTATAGACTTGGGTTTAGATGAACTCAGAGATGAAGCTGGATTTGCCATGGACCAATGAGGCCTCTCAATTCCAACAGAGAGGGATTCAGGCATGTTTAGGGCTGATGAAAACACTTATTGAGGAATTGAATCATGTTAGCACTTAATTGATTGCACCTTTTTTAGGTGAGTGATTAATAGATTAATTGATTTTGTTTTATATAAAAATGAATGTTTTGTACACACAAAGTATTCTGAAAAGGCTGTTTTAGCCAAGGCGCTAAGAGAGATTATTGTGTTGCTGTTCATTGTATTTTACAAGAAAGATTGGTTTGCTGCTATTTATTTTATCTTTTGGACACTGCTTGAAATTTTTCTGCTGCTATCCAGTATCTGGTGACAATCATTTTGCTGCTATTTGCTCAACTAAGAACTGTCAGTCAAACAAAATTGAATCTTAAATCCAGGAGTGTGGAGTTTTCTGGTTCCTGTGGTTCGTTTTTGGTTTTGTACGTGAGTGTTTTACAAGGGATTCAGGCATGTTTAGTGCTGATGAAAACCATTTATTGAGGAAGCGACTCATGTTAGCCCCCTCTTCTTTCTCAGGAATTCCATATATTCTTATGTTATTCCTCCTTGATCTACTTTCAAGGTCTTCCAGTTTCTCAATCATCCTGGTGTTTTGCTTCAGAAGAAATTCATTGTGATGTTCATTTTCTGTCACTCTCGTATCTAGGTCAATTACTGTTTCCTCTAAGGCAAACATCTGTTCAGATTGTTTTTTTTTACTATTCCATTTAGAAGTTCCAGTTGTTTACTGCATTTGTGTTTGATAATATTCATTTTGTTTTTGAATTTGTCTATTTTTAGTGACAGTTCTTGGATGTTTGTTATTATAAGATGTAGTTCTTTCTTCACTGCACTCTCCTGGTGTGGGTTCTTCGAGTTGCTCATCTTAAGATCGCCAGTAGAAAACTTCTTGAGAGGAGTAATTAAAAAAAATCTCTTGACTATGTATTAATTTTTAGAAAATAATAAAGAGTCTATGTTAATCTAACTTTTATTATACTTTTAGTTAGATTTTTTCTAAAAATTAAAGTACATTTCCTGTCAGGATATTAAAATCTAAAGAGAGCTATGGATTTCTGCTGCTATCAGGCTGGCATATTGGCCACGCCCCCACCCCATTTGTACCTTTTCTTGATTTCCATATTTCTCTGTTTTATACAGACCTTCATAGAATTTCCGAATATTTCTAATACTTCTACAGGATCACTTGTTATCTTCCTTCTTATAGGCTCCCTAAGCTTGGTGACACCCCTTTCTGTTGCCTGAGTCATTGTACTGTTTTGTGCTCTTGAGTTGTTATCAAAAAATAGTTGCTTAACAGCAATCTTTTTAAACTCATGCATATCATCAAGGTATCCCTTATTTTCTGTTTAGCATTCTGCATTTGCTCCTCTTCTTGTTCTGTGGTGTTCCCCCTGTTTTGCAATACTTCACTTGTGAGTCCCTCTAATTAATTCTTGTTACTTTTATTTCCATAAACAACTAGTAATCCAAGTGGAACTGAAGTATATATACACCAGTAATCATACAATCTCCAGTAGTTTTCCAGCACAATAAAGGCCACCTCTAATGTAATAAATTAACTGTTTATTAATCCAATAAAAGGCAAAAACCAAATGAAACAGCAAACGGACTAAGCGCTTTCATTTCCTAGCATGGAAACATCATCAGAGTCAGCAACAAAATTTGCGCCATTAGTTTAAATATACCCAACACCTTCAATCAGTTAAACAATTAAACAATCAAACAATCCACCAATACATTTTATACACCTAAATTCATAAATATCATACCTAAAACATATATATGCTAAAAACATATATAAAAAATGTATTGTTATAAAAAATGTCTGTTAATGTTGTTTATGCATATATATGTTTCCGTATATAAACATATGTTAAAACACGTTAAAACACATTTTATGTAAAACTTAAAAAACATTCACTTTCTACATCAGTAGTTATTAAATAAATAAATATATATATATCTCTTAGACTTTTATTAAATGTCAATACTTGTTTGCTCTCATTTTTAGTGCTGGCATAAGTGAAATATGATCATTGAGCCCTGGTGGGTTATATACATCCAACTGCAATTGCCAAATAAGTTCCCTTAACTCTAATTCTATTTCCCAGTCTCCACCCCTTTCATTTCTACCCACCTGCTCAATGACCCAAAAATTAAAATCTGCCTGCGGGCACACTAGTGTATGTCTAAAGAGTGCATTAGTTTCCCTTTTCCTATTAATGTCGTATATATGCTCGTATATTTTAAATTTTGGGTCATTGAGCAGGTGGGTAGAAATGAAAGGGGTGGAGATTGGGAAGTACAATTAGAGTTAAGGGAACTTATTTGGCAATTGCAGTTGGATGAATGTAACCCACCAGGGCTCAGTGATCATATTTCACTGATGCCAGCACTAAAAATGAGAGCAAACAAGTATTGACGTTTAATAAAAATCTAAGATATATATATATATATATATATATATATATATATATTTATTTAATAACTACTGATGTAGAAAATGAAATTTTTTTTAAGTTTTACATAAAATGTGTTGTAACATGTGTTTTAACATATGTTTATATACGGAAACGTATATATGCATAAGCAACATTAACAGAGACATTTTTTATAACAATACATTTTTTATATATGTTTTTAATATATGTTTTAGGTATGATATTTATGAATTTAGGTGTATAAAACGTATTGGTGGATTGTTTGATTGTTTAATTGTTTAACTGATTGAAGGTGTTGGGTCTGTTTAAACTAATGGAGCAAATTTTGTTGCTGACTCTGATGATGTTTCCATGCTAGGAAATGAAAGCGCTTAGTCCGTTTGCTGTTTCGTTTGGTTTTTGCCTTTTATTGAATTAATAAACAGTTCATTTATTACATTAGAAGTGGCCTTTATTGTGCTGGAAAACTACTGGAGATTGTATGATTATTGACTTTAATTTCCATGCTATTTTTAAACTCCACTTTAATTTTATCCCACTCCCTCGCTATATTTTCAAAAGCAATTTCTACCTTGTCTAATATCTCCTGAATAATTTCCACTACCCATTCCTTAAACTCCTCTTTTAAACAGATAGGTGGGATAGTACCAGTGTCTCATTTGTATTTTATTACCCTGTGTTTTTATTTTAGTTATTATTAGTGCATTATCTCAAATAGTTATTGGGTGCGTATCAAGACCTTCAGTTACATGCAGATGTTCCTGTGAAATGTAAATGTTGTCTAGCCTAGCGCAATTTTACTATCTTGAGGAATAATATGTAAATTCACTCCAAACTCCGAGTACTGAATTCACATCTTTCAAGCCAAATATTTTCACCAGTTTCTTCAAAATTCTACCCTCTTTTGTTATATATTTCCCTTTTGGGCCACCCAGGCACATATTCACTGTTGCAAATCAAATTGCAGTCCCCACCTATAAGTAATATTCCTTGCTGGAAGCTGATTATTTCTCTCAGAATTTTCTTAAGCTTCATTATAGCAATTTTTGGTGGAATATAAATGCATGCCAATGTAATTCTCCTCCCTTTCCCAGGAGCCCCTTAGTACTACAAATCTGCCATTATTGTCTTTTTTATCCTCTTCTATCAGTATTGGAACTCCTCTTGCAATTAATATAAGTATTCCTCTCTTCCTTGGCCCCAGGTATTTCACTGAATAACCGTCCTGAAAAACTTTCTTTATCAAATTCACATATTCAGTTCTTTCCAAGTGTGTCTCCTGTAGCATAACTATTTGGACTCCACACCCTGACCCCATGTGCAAAATGGAAAAAGGGGTTGAGGATGGATGGATGGATTTTTAATATAGTTCACTACTCTTTCTTTTCTTTATATATCTGTGAGACCATATGCGAAGGACCATCTTTACCCTGGGCCAATAATCAAGGAGCCTCAATCCTTACCACTGACAGTGGTGAGAGGCAGTCACTAAAACAGGAATGGATTTACACAGTATTTCAAATGAAGCTCTCTGCATCAAGCACAGTTTCCCCCAAGAGCACACAGGGAACACGCTCCACAGGGACTGGACTTTCTGCCTCTCCAAATTCAAAACAAGACACAACTTGGAGCACTTTGTCCCAGTTCCAAGTATCTGACACACACACACACACACACACACACACACACACACACACACACACACACACACACACACTTGGGAAAGGCTGAAATGGATTCACAAGCTGTGTTCCCTCTCTCCAGACTACACTGTAGATTGCTGCCACTAGCCAGATACTGTAAGGCTCTTATAAGGGTAATCAATTATACCATGTCAAATTAATATTGATATAAATGGTAGAGAGTGATTGAAGAAGTAAGGCTTATTAGAGTGGCCACAGTGTCAGTAAAATAAGCACAATTATTATCAAGATGTTAAAAGTGGGCGGCCACAGTGGTGCAGCAGTTAGCGTTGTCACCTCACAGCAAGAGGTTCTCTGGTTCAATCCTCAGCTAGGGTGCCTTTTGTGTGGAGTTTGCATGTCCACCCTGTGGTCGCATGGGTTTCCTCCTGGTGCTCCGATTTCCTCCCACATCCCAAAGACATGCTGTAGGTGGATTGGACATTCTAAATCGGCCCTAGTCGTGAGTGCGTGCGTGTGTGTGCCTTCTGTGGAAGGTTGGGCACCGGGCTGGCAACTCGACACTGTAAAACTCTACTTCCGATCATGAGCGTACAGGTGATCCGCTGTGGCGACACCTAACCAGGAAAAAGCCGAAAGAAGAAGAAGACTATCAAGATGTTAAAAGTATTCTCTAAAAGACCAGCCACAATGAAAAGGTATACAGATATTTAATAGTGGAAAATAAAATATAGAACAGGAGAATACTTAATATCTAGTTACAATAAAAAACAGTCACAGGAAATATAAAAATAAGACAGGTGGATAGAGTCTCACAGATGCAGAAAAAGAAATAATACTAAACTTATCTCACTGCACTTTTCCTGAGTGAACTAAAGAGAAACAGTCCTTGGTTAACTCATTTATTATTTCTAGGCATGATGTACTGTGGAGATGCTCACTTCCACAAGACAAGATGAGATGCTACACACTGACTGAACTGTACAACTATCAACTGTAATAACTGACATAGAGCTTTTATATCAGGTACCAAAGAAAAACAAAATCAAACAATAAACTGCTGCTGTCAGAGTTCTGTCCTTCAGCTGGTTATAGAATGACATCACATCTAGTCACCTGACTCTGGCACAATATACTTTCAGAACTCTGTTAAGATTTGTTTGCAGCATTTGTAACATAAGCAACTTTTACAAATACATTTTGAAAACAAGCATCTGTGCAAATCAATGTACCAGTCAAATGACACAAGACTATTTAGAAAACTTCTGCCAGCCATGCGGACATATGCCACACATGCGCTATCTTACTTCTTCTGGTACAGCTGGCAGTACCTCACAACATCACACTGTTTACATTTAAAGATAATACAGAAAACATCATTCTTTTAAAAAGTTATTATTCCCACCTTTTATGTGTAACAGCTTTTTTGTTAAGTATCTAGTTCCAGCTTTTTTTGTTACATGCATGCACTAATGTTTGGCAGGTTGATCTTTTATACAGTTGTTTCTTGTTATATCTATTTGAGCCTATGTCACATATTGCACAACTTTTTGTTGTACTGAAAACCCTCAAACAAAAATACAAACACACCCCAATACCACCATAAAACCTATTAACTTAATGATAACACACACAACTATGTGCATCTTAAAATATAGACATTTTACCCTCCTAATAGGAACAAATGTTCCAAACTGACAGCCACACATACAGACTTGAGATAACCTAAAAGAAAAGTTATTTATGCTAAGACATGTGGTACAGCCTGTGTTTCTATTAAGTGATGTCTGGCTTTACCTTATCTTTATAACTCCCTCAGCTGGCAAAACACTTGAATGCTTTCAGAAAACATTTTCTCCCAGCCATTTCTCTTTATCAGATTGTCTGCTAGAGACATGAGAACCATACACAAAACCGCCAGGTGTACCTTTGTTTACTAGAAAAAAAAGCCTTAAATATTTAATATTCTTTTTAATTTACTAGCTTTCTCTTAAAACTTGTTACAAGATTAAGTTAATGGGCTTAACCCAGTCATTCCCCTGTGCAAGAACGAGAAAAAACATGCTAGGTTTTCTTTTGACATGCTCTGTTAAGCAGATTTTTCTTCTTCTTTTTTTACATTGCAGTGTGTATATTTCTTAAAATTGAACAAGGAGAAAGAGAGAAGGGAAAAAGAAAAAAAAGAAAAAACATGAGCACCTATTTACATTAGTATCATCATTGCACTTAAAATAACTGAGAACATTTTACTTTATAACATGCAAAGAAAATCTTTGTCTGTTTCACAGATCACTTTTTGTTGGACAAACTTTTGCATTTCTTCCTTAGCATGTACCTCATCAAACATGATTTTGTCCTTCAAGGGAAAAATATTTTGAAGATAGCTGTGTACAGCAGTTTGAATCTCAAGCCTTTTTCTCGACATTTCCTTAATTTGTTTGTGTCTTTCGGCTTTTCCCGGTTAGGGGTCGCCACAGCGGAAACTCCGGTCCGCTAATGATTGGCAGTTGATTTTTACGTACCGGCTTGTCAGGCCTGACGCACAACCTTCAACGAAGGTACGCTCATTCACGCATGTCTCCACGCAGAAGACGCTCTAGCTGAGAATCGAACTGGACAGCGTCTTACTGTGAGGCGGCAACGCTACCGCAGCACCACCACCGTGGGTCTTGACATTTCCTTAATAATACAATAAATTTACTTCTCTTCTGCCTGATGTATGATGCGTAGTCATTCCCCACAAGCACTCTGCTGTCTCCTGGTTTTAGTACTTTGTTCTTCTGCCACAGTTTTATCAGAATCATCTCCTTCTGCTTGTAAGATTTCATATTCATTATTAAAAGTGTAGGTTATTTTCTCATAGACAGTTTTGGAGCATACACACCATGTGTCCTTTCAATTAGTAATTCCTGTTGTGGAATACCAGTCCAGTTGCTTATTTGCATTTTCATAAAATTAATAATCTGTTCCTTCCAGCTTCTCTGGTATAACAGAAAATCTCAGGTTTTCCCTACATGCTCTGTCTTCTAATTGTTATTTTTTGAAACATCTGTTCTTGTGCAGTCTCATATTTAGCCAGCCTTTTCTTCATTTCAACCTCTGAAATTTGCAATTTTATGACCTTATCTGAATATCTGTTTAAAGTTTCTTCCATTTTATCCAGCTGTTTATTGTTTGAGTTGATATACTCTATCAGTGTTTCATTTATTCTGTGAGGTCTGTGTGCAATTGCCTTATACTTTCCTCTAGGTTACTGGAAGTCATGTCTAGAGCTTGCACTACATTTTGCTGAACAGCTGCAGTTCTTTTCCCAGTTAGTGTTTTTTTTTTTTGTCACCTTTTGCAGCTGTTTTTCCTTTGGGTCCTTTGTATTTCTTTTTTCCTGGCATCCAGGCAGTGAACTTACTAGCAAGTTCTTGAAATGTACCCATTTATCTAGATCTACTGGCTTCCTCTGCTAATTTTCAGTTTTCATACTGGGAAAGCTAGATTCAAGCTGTTACTCAATGTGCAACCATTGGAAGTCCAATACTAGTAGTAATAATAATAATGTTAAGTGATAAAAAAAATGCTTAGAGAGAATGACAGATGGAAGAGGAGAAAGGTCAATGGCCAGAATTCATGAACACTAATTCAACCCAATAAGCTAGTATGTGCAATGAGCAGCTATGAGCAGCGTATCTGAAACTGAGGAAGCACTGTAACATGATGTGACTGGTTTGAAAGAAAGGGTAAGCAGAACTATATGGTAATGGCCATATAATGAGCTGTGATGTATACTAATGAACTAAAACATGGCAGAGTGATTTAGAAACATATAAAACATGAGCAAACATGTTTCTTTGCTTTAACTTGCATGTTGCACTTGCTTTAACTTTTAATTCAGCAATATGCTCAGCCACCAGTATACTGAAATATGTTACAGGTTGCCACAGGTATTATAATCCTGTATCTGCAAGACGCTGTGATAGAAGGCGCTGCTGTTGATGTTGCCAGATGTTGCCCCTGAAAGCATATTCTATTTAGACCATGTTTAACCTACCATGGGCTCCATGAAACTGGAAAAGTGGACTACTACAGTTTGGATAGGGACACCATACAGCAAATAGTGGATGTGTGGTATTCCTGTCTGCAGCTCTATGGGAATCAAGGCAAACCCACCCTAGTGGCTACTAAGATATATGCGGCTTTACATACTTTAGCTACAGTGACCTTTCAGTGACCTACAGGGGACATACTGGGGGTTTCACAGACCTCTGCCTCAAGAATACTCCACCAGTTCCTCAATGCAATGCTGCAACATGTGGCGGAACATATGTTCTCACATAATCAGGAGGAAAACGTTAGCACTATGCAAAATTTCTATGCCACAACCCATTTCTATGAGCTAATGGGGAGCCATATACTGCACTAACATTTAAATAAAAACCCCACTTGGTAAAGTGGGTAGGAGGTACATCAGCCACAAAGGCCATCCCTCCATAAATTGCCAGGTGGACTGTAATGCACAGGATATGAACCAGCTGTTTGGGATTTGGGAATTTATATGGACAGTGATCTAACTTTTGACTAAGGCCATGTCCATTACTTCCACATAAGGGACATCTGTGACCTCTACCAAAGGTAGTGGTGACTTCCCACTGGAACTTCTAGTGGGGGATACTAGATATGCTTCAGAATGCATTTATATCACGTTATTAGGCCAGTCATTGAATAGAATGACCCCTTTGGCATATATCTGTCCAGACTTATGCAACAACTGGAATGCCCACAAAGACACCTTACTAGAAAGATACAATGTCTAAATAACCTCTACATGGACCAACTCAAAACCCTGTCACTACAAGGTAGTGCTGAAAAGTTCTAAGCCCAACCAAGAAAGGAATGATGTGGAGCCATGAAACTTACAAGTTATTCATTATATTCACCCTGACGTTCAACACACTTGGCACATCATGTTTGAAGTTTCTGTAGCCCTGCCAAAAAAGTCTGAATTCTGGTCACTGGAATACTGCTCTGCTGCTGCAATCACCTCCGAATCACTTGAAAATTGCTGCCCTTTCAAACTCTTTTTAAGGTTTGGAAACAGGAAATAGTCAGATGGAGCAAGATCTGATGAGTAGGGTGGATGGTCTATGCACTCAAACCCCAATTTTGTCAAAACATCCATTGTTTTACCAGCCTTGTGAACAGGTGCATTGTCTTGCAAAAACAGAACTCCTTTCTGCAACTTCCCTCTCCTTTTTTTCTTTCAATGCCTCCCTTAATCAGCAGAGCAAGTTGCAGTAGTATTCTGCATTAACTGTTTGACCCTTGGAAGATATTCAGTCATTATAACACCTTTCTGATCCGAAAACACTGTGACCATGACCTTTCCTGCTGCCTTTTGGGTCTTGAACTTCTTTGGCCTTGGTGAACATGAGTGCTGTCATTGAATGGACTATTGTTTTGTGTCAGGATCATGGTAGTCTAACCATGTTTCGTCAACAGTATCTAGTCATTCCAGAAATTTGACCACAGCTCAAAGAAAATGTCGCAAAATCAACTTTAAAGTGTCTCCTCAACGTCTTTTCTTATTGGCATTCAAACATTTGAGCACTCACTTGGCAGATAGCTTCTGCATACCCAGCTGCTCATGGATTATAACCTCAACACATTCCCTGGATATCTGTATTGTCTCAGCAATTGTTTTAGCTGATATTTGCTGATCTGCAAAATCAGGTCATGGATATGGTCAACAATTTCAGGAGCTGACACCATTTGAGGCCTCCCAGACCTTGCTGCATCTTTGGTCTTGAAATCTCCATGCTGAAAGTTTGCATACCAATTCTTCACAGTTTAGAAAGAACTGCACTTGTCACTCAATGTTTGCATCATACATTCATGGATTTCCTTTGGAGTTTTTCTTCTGCAGTAATAGAAACTTCATGACGGCTCGGAGTTCCACTCTTGCAAATTCCACAATTTTCATTGACGTGGTTTAATCAATGATCTGAAACAATGTCAAAACATAGTGTTACAATTCTGTAAATTGGCACTTTTCAGCTACAGAGGCAAAATAACGCTCAGAATTTAGAAAGTTGGTTGGGCTTAGAACTCTTCAGCACCCCCTCAAATACTCTGTATCCTACAAACTACTAAGAGGGGACCTGTGTCTAGCATACTTGGCATCCTCCGACCCCTTACTGATGTATTTACTTCACATCAGGAAGTCAAATGGCATCAGAAATACTCAGTCTAGGGATCTAAACCTCTTCTGCAACATCATAATAACAGTTTGGGGGACATGCATATCTCAAAGAGGATACCACAGATCTGGAACAGTCTCCCATCTACATAAAACAAAGTTAATCCCTATCCATATTCAAGTGCAACTTAGATCTATGGATGGAAAACAGAAAATTTAGTCCAGGACTGCCCCCTGGACTACTAATGGACAGGTGCAGCTCCTAAAAATGTTTTATCCCCTTAAATTTTTCTATGGTAAGATCCTAGTTGTTCTCATTATAGGTAATATGTAATTGTCCACTGAGGGATGGATAAATACAAACTATAACCAAATAGGATAGGTAATTTCAAGTACAAAAAGGGAAACTGATGAGGCTTAAAATGGACTGCAAAGGTCACTAGAATAGTACTTACCTATGAAACTATGAATGTGCTGGCTATGTCATCTGCAATTTATGTGAGATGGCTGTGTACACATCTTGGACGTGGAATGAAGATGCCTATCAATGTGAATGATATCTGCAATGATGTGAATATGGATTATAGTTAAACATATCTATATATTGTTTGTTGGCTGGGTTAGTCCCACTAGGCTAGTAGCTTCTTTCCAGGGGAGATCCAAGGTGGTATTTATACTACTGAGGAAAAATTGACCAGGGCATCAGGGAACTTCCCCTACTCTTTTTGACAGGTGCCACGTGGTCTTTTACTTCCACCTGAGCTACCAGCAAGTCAAGCAAATGGGGCCTCAGTTTAACATCTCATTCAAGAGACAGCACACTCAGAAGTACAGCAGTCCTCCTTATGCTGCACTGTAGTGTCAGCAATTGAGCTACCTGGTGTGGGAGTAGAACCAACAGCCTTCAGCAGCAAAGGTACACGTGCACTTGCACTTGTACGCACACACACACACACACACGCACACTTTCCAAATGTTGGTTTTGTATCCATGCCAGACTTCAAGACATTCCATTAACAAATGTATTACAGTCAGTACTTCACTAAAATGTTAAGACCAAGTCTGCCCTGTAGAAAATATTGTTACCCTCACCTTTCTTTTCATCCTTGTAACTATCCTATCCCACCAGTATCACAATTGTATTGTGTAACAAAGAAGAACAAAAGTCTAACAGCATAACTGTAATGCAGATTAATTGCCCATTGCATGAGTAGAATGACTTGAACCTGCACTTGACTTTTTCATGTTTATTGAATTGTACATGTGGCACAACATATTCGTGATGTTAATATTCTATTGCAATGCAGTGGTGCAGTGTTCAAATCTTGAAAGGTGTTCTTTATTTCAGCCTGTGATAATATGACTAATCTTAAAAGTGGAAAACCCCAAACGTGATAGACCCAAACAATTTAATGCTATGTAGTCCTATCTCGCCGTAATATTTGCTGGATGGGTTCTGAGCCGATTCTCAGCTCCAGCTTGGCTGATACTAAAGCTCGAAAGCTTTTACTGACTCAAGGCTAACCCCTATCCCAAGGTGCATCACGGCAATTCCCCAGATCTCATTTGCCGTGAAAGCTTTGAGGTTGTCTCCTTACTGGCTCATTGGCTAAGTAGTATATTTCTTTCAATAATATTTGATATTTTATAGGGAGAGAGCTAGCTGATATGATGGACAGAAGGAAGGTTGCTATACTGTGTGTACAAGAGACCAGGTGGAAGGGAAGTAAGGTCAGGTGTATTGGAGGTGGGTTCAAATTGTTCTATCATGGTGTGGATGGGAGGAGAAATGGGGTAGGGGGTTATCCTGAAGGAACGGTATACCAAGAGTGTTTTGGAGGTGAAAATAGTGTCGGATAGAGTGATGTTTATGAAGCTGGAAATTGATGGTGTAATGATGAATGTTGTTAGTGCATATGCTCCGCAATTTGGGTGTGCGATGGATGAGAAAGAAAAATTTTGGAGTGAGTTGGATGAAGTGGTGATGACTGTACCCAAGGGTGAGAGAGTGGTGATCAGAGCAGATTTCAATGGGCATGTTGCTGAAGGGAACAGAGGGGATGAGGAAGTGATGGGTAGGTATGGTGTTAAGAAAAGGAATGCAGAAGGTCAGATGGTAGTGGATTTTGCAAAAAGGATGGACATGGCTGTGTTGAATACTTATTTTAACAAGAGGGAGGAACATAAGGTGACATACAAGAGTGGAGGGAGATGCACACAGGTGGATTATATCCTATGAAGGAGGGCCAGTTTGAAGGAGATTGGCGACTGTAAAGTGGTGATGGGGTAAGTGTGGTTAGGTAGCATAGAATGGTGGTCTGTAGAATGGCATTGGTGATCAAGAAGAGGAGGAGGAGTGTGAGGGCAGCACCAAGGATCAAGTGGTAGAAATTGAAAAAGGGTGATTGTGAGGTGGAGTTCAGGGAAGAATTAAGACAGGCACTGGGTGGCAGTGAAGTGTTACTGAATAGCTGGGTAACTACAGCAGAGCTAGTAAGGGAGACTGCTAGAAAGGTGCTTGGTGTGACATCTGGACAGAGGAAGGAGGACAAGGAGACCTGGTGGTGGAATGAGGAAGTACATGAGAGTATATGGAGAAAGAGACTGGCGAAGAAGAAGTGGGATTGTCAGAGAGATGAAGAAAGTAGACAGGAGTATAAGGAGATGAGGCGCATGGTGAAGAGAGAGGTGGCAAAGGCTAAGGATAAGGTGTATAGAGAGTTGTATGAAAGGTTGGACACTAAGGAGGGAGAAAAGGACCTGTACCAATTGGCTAGACAGAGGGACCGAGCTAGGAAAGATGTGCAGCAGGTAAGGGTGATAAAGGATAATGAGGGAAACGTACTCAATGGTAAGGAGAATGTGTTGAACAGATGGAAGGAGTACTTTGAGGGGCTGATGAATGAAGAGAATGAGAGAGAGAGAAGGCTGGATGATGTGAGGGTAGTGAATCAGGAAGTGCAGTGGATTAGCAAGGCGGAAGTAAGGATAGCTATGAAGAGGATGAAGAATGGAAAGGCTGTTGGTCCAGATGATATACCTGTGGAAGCATGGAGGTGTTTAGGAGAAATGACAGTGGAATTTTTAACCAGATTGTTTAATGAAATCTTGGAAAGTGAGAGGATGCCTGAGAAGTGGAGAAAAAGTGTTTTGGTACCGATTTTTAAGAATAAGGGTGATGTGCTGAGCTGTAGTAACTACAAAGGGATAAAACTGATCAGTCACAGCATGAAATTATGGGAAAGGGTAGTGGAAGTTAGGTTAAGAAGGGAGGTGATGATTAGTGATCAGCAGTATGGTTTCATGCCAGGAAAGAGCACTACAGATGCGATGTTTGCTCTGAGAGTGTTGATGGAGAATTACAGAGAAGGTCAGAAGGAGTTGCGTTGTATCTTTGTGGACTTAGAGAAAGCATATGACAGGGTGCCTAGAGAGGAGTTGTGGTATTGTTTGAGGAAGCCGGGAGTGGCAGAGAAGTATGTAAGAGTGATACAGAATATGTACAAGGGTAGTGTGACAGTGGTGAGATCTGCAGTGGGAGTGACAGATGCGTTTAAGGTGAAGGAGGGATTACATCAAGGATCAGCTCTGAGCCATTTCTTATTTGCACTGGTGATGGACAGGTTGACAGATGAGATCAGACAGGAGTCCCCATGGACTATGATGTTTGCAGATGACATTGTGATATGTAGTGAGAGTAGGGAACAGGTTGAGGAGACCCTGAAGAGGTGGAGATATGCTCTAGAGAGGAGAGGAATGAAGGTCAGCTGGACTAAGATGGAATATATGTGTGTGAATGAAAGGGAGGATAGAGGAATGGTGAGGATGCAGGGAGTAGAGTTGGCGAAGGTGAATGAGTTTAAATACTTGGGATCAACAGTTCAGAGTAATGGCGAGTGTAGAAGAGAGGTGAAGAAGAGAGTGCAGGCAGGGTGGAGTGGGTGGAGAAGAGTGTCAGGAGTGATTTGTGACAGACGAGTACCAGTAAGAGTGAAAGGGAAGGTCTACAAAAGGGTAGTCAGACCAGCTATGTTATATGGGTTGGAGACAGTGGCATTGACAAAAAGGCAGGCGTCAGAGCTGGATGTGACAGAGTTAAAGATGTTAAGATTTACACTGGGTGTGATGAGGGTAGACATGATTAGGAATAAGTATATTAGAGAGTCAGCCCAGGTTGGACAGTTTGGAGACAAAGCCAGAGAGGTGAGATTGCATTGGTTTGGACATGTGCTGAGGAGGGATGCTGGGTATATTGGGAAAATGATGCTAAGGATGAAGCTGCCAGGTAAGAGGAAAAGAGGAAGGCCTAAGATAAGGTTTATGGATGTGGTTAGAGAGGACATGCAGGTGGTTGGTGTGACAGAGCAAGATGCAGATGACAGGAAGAAATGGAAACAGGTGATCTGCTGTGGTGACCCATAACCAGGAAAAGCCAAAAGAAGAAGAAGATTTTTGTCTAATTTTCTTCTATTATTCTATATTGTTTTACGTATTACCTGTGTGATTGTTGAGAGAGTTTGCTCCCCTGCCCCCTTTCTTCAGGATTATTTGGCCCGTTTTAGTTAGAGGGCCGTAGTTGCTCGTTTAAATTAGAGGGCCTTCGTCTCTGAGTGCGAGTCCTTCTTTCCTATTAAAAAAAAAAATGTATATATATATATATATATATATATATATATATATGTATATATATATATATATATATATATATATATATATATATATATATATATTCTTCCTTTGTTAATGGTACTTTGCCTTGTTGTTATTGTATTGTATTGTTATCTTTATTACCAGGACAATGTCCAAAGATAAAGACAGAAATCATAAAGAACACCACCCTTCTGGGTTTAAAAAATGCGACAAGTGTTCTCAAAAAATGTCTTTAACTGACAGTCACATCAGCTGTGTGTACTTTCTTGGTGAGGCTCATTTACAAGAACCCTGTACTTTCTGTCCTGCCTTTAGTACTAGGGTTCTTAATGAAAGAAAAAGAAAACTGATAGACAGGGGTCTTATGGCTAGTTCCTTCTAGAAACAGCTGGAACTTGGTCAGATAGTTCCCAAAACTCTGAAAAGAAAATCTCCATCGGAACCATCAAAGAAGTCTAAAGCGACGGAGCTGAAGAGTTCTGGCTCCGATTCCGCTTCTTCTGTCTCGGTGCCATCAGTTTCTTCGTTGTCTATATTGAGACACTCACCTGTTTTGGATCCCATTTCACCAACCTTGAGATCTCCTATTTTGGAAAGGAGGAGATCTCCTTCTGTCTCCACCCTTTCCTCCAGGACACTTTCTGATGAGGATATCGAGTGGGTGGTGAAGAGGCTGCTCTGTGACCCCGGCACTGGCTAAAACGTTAGCTCTTCCTGACCCAAAGGCTACGGAGCCATCCCATCTTCAGGCTACTGCTCCTCCTCTGACTGCTTCGCTCTCTGAGTCGAACACTTCAGGTCCTTCTGTGCTGGATCCTTCGGTTCCGAGAATTCTTCCTGCTTCCTTGGAACTGATAACTCTATCCTCATCTGCTCAGTCTGGAGCCAAGGGGTCTGGTAGCCGATGCTGTCAGGTCAACTACGAGAGGGATATTCACCCCGTTTATTCTTTGGAACCGACACTCCCTCTCGGTGCTTCGGCTTGACTAAGCTCAGTTCCTACGTCTGCTTCAGAACCTGTCCCTCCTGCTTGGAGCCAACCTTCCATTTCCTTGGAGTGGAGGTCTTCTTCAAAGCTAGGCAGTAAGGCCTTTGAAGCAATAGAGAAAGCTTTGTCCAGTGCCAAAGCACTGCCTTTGGACCTGATGTCCCTTCAGCAGCCGGTAGCAACCTCTTTTCCCCCGCCTGCCCCTCAATGTAGGGGAACCAGAGACTCAATGATCCCCCATTGGAGGTGTCCCCTCTTCCGAGACCTCCCCAGATTATCCCACTGGAGAGGTTCCTTGGAAGAGACTTTGTAAGAGGAAGCACATCAACTCACCTGAGTCTGTCACATCAGACACTGATTTGGATGAGTCAGAAGCGTCCCCAAGATCCCTCTCTGAGGATATCTATTTTGCAGACATTCTTGAAATCCTCAGATAGAAGGGTGATTGGAAGACCTCTAACCCTACTGAAGATGAATCAGTGTACCTTGAGGCCTTTGGTTCCCGACCTTCCACCTCCTGGGTGACACTGCCATATGACCAACTTTTGGGGGTCATATCCTGGAAAGCTTGGACCTCCCTGGACAGAGTGGAGCCTGTCCTGAGGAGGCCAAACAAATTTATGACCGCTCCGGAAAACAAATATTTTCTTTCTAAGGGAGTTCCTGTGGATGCTATGGTGGTAGCAGCAGCCACAAAAAAGGAGTTGTCAGAGACATCTTCAAATATCCATCCTCCTAATAAAGAGTCTAGGACGATGGATAAGTATGGAAAGTGTACCTTCTCTTCAGCAGCATTTACCTTATGATCGCTGAATTACTTGTCCCATTTTACTAGACTTCAAAGGGATCTCCTGAAAGAGTTGGGAGATACCCTTCAGGGTTCGGTAGCTTTGGGGTCCATGGACAAGGTATCTGCGGAGCTCTCCACCCTTACATCTATCGCTAACTCCTCCATGAGGCTGATTTCATATGCAGCTGATGGAGTGAGCAGGGCAGCCGCAGCAGGAATTTCTCTTAGGAGGCATTCCTGGATGCATCTATGCAACTTTACAGAATCCTTTCAGTCTTCCTTTATCAAAATCCCCTTTGATGGTTCAACTCTTTTTGGACCTCAGGTAAAAGAGACTTTGACCAGGTGTGAGCAGAAAAGGGAACACCTTACCTGCTGTCGGAGTCCATTTCTCCCTTCCTTCTAGATCCTATCCCAAGGGACAAACAGGAGGGAAAATGTAGTTCCGTAAATCCCAAAAAGGTTTCCCTTAGGCATAAGGTTAACCCTCCCCTAGAGGCAGATGGGTGGATATAATGGAAGACGCAGCACTCACAACAGAGGGGGTCCACAACATCAGGGAGATAGAGATGCTTTCTCTGATCTTCCCTTCCATCGCCCCTGAGGGGTTGCCTGACTGTCCATCTCTGGAGGCAGTCGGGGGTCATCTCTCACTGTATCCAAGCGCCTTGCTACAAATTTCCCAAGATCGTTGGGTACAAAATATAATTTCCAGAGGTGACCTCATTCCCTTTGTTTCCTATCCCCTGGTAAATCAGTCTTTACTAGATGTGCCACCCATTCAGTTAGACCATGCAACATCAGAGTTCATCTCTTTGCTTCAAAAAAGAGTCATCCAAGAAGTCCCCACAGAGCAAATAGGATCCAGAACTTACTCACGATTCTTTTTAGTTCCAAAAAAGACCGGGGATTGGAGATCAATTCTAGATCTCAGCAAACTCAACAAGTCTGTAAAGAAATCGAAGTGACATATGATCACTTTGCGGTCAATTTTTCCCTTTATCGGGAAAGACAATTGGATGTGCTCCATAGATCTTCAGGATGTGTACTACCATATTAAAATGAACAGGCGATCCAGAAGACATCTACGCTTTTGGCTGGGAGCCAGCCATTTTCAATTTCAAACACTGCCCTTTGGCCTCACTACAGCCCCCAGAGTGTTCACCAAATGCACGGCAGTGGTAACGGCTCACCTGAGGCGTCAAGGATTTCAGGTGTTTCCATACCTAGACGACTGGCTCCTCACTGCTACCACCAAGCACCAACTAATCCGAGCCAGGGACGAGACTCTATCCTTGTGCGCCAGATTAGGGATTACAGTAAATCTAAAAAATTCACCTTATCTCCATCGCAGCGCATTGTCTTCTTAGACTCAGACATAGACTCAACCACCAAGACAGCAAAACTGACACTAGAAAGGATAGAATCATTGCACAACCATGTCAGATTCTTGCTGAAAAAAGACAAAGTACAGGCCAGGATAGTCCTTCAGGTTCTAGGGACTATGGCTTCCACCATTCTCTTAGTTCCCCTAGCCCATCTACACATGAGAGTACTTCAGTGGCTACTATTTGCCCAGTGGTCATTGCAGGATCTCCCCTTGTCTCACCTAATACTCATCACAAACTCCTGCAAGAAGGATCTAACATGATGGTTACATACGGATCCGCTTCATCTAGGTCGTCCACTTGCTCCCCCTCAACAAAATGCAGTCTTGACCATGGATGCTTCCCAGATAGGGTGGGGGGGGGCATTATCTGGAAATGATGGTCCATGGTATCTGGCAGGATCACGAGAACCACTTGCACATAAATTTTCTGGAAATGAGAGCGGTGCTATACGCACTGCAAGCACTTCACAGTTCTCTTCCCACCGGAACAATTGCGATTCAGTCAGACAACATGTCTGTAGTGTGGTACATAAACAAGCAAGGGGGAACCAAATCTCACCCACTTTGTCGAGAGGCTCTAAGAGTATGGAAATGGGCAATGGACACTCAACCCTTTCTGGTAGCAATGCATATTCCAGAGAAGTCCAATGTGATAACAGACAAACTGAATCGAGCAATTCTGATGCATCACGAGTGGTCCCTGAATACAGAAGTTGCGGAAAAGATTTTCTGAAAATGGGGCCAGCCTTGCTGCGACCTATTCGCCACATACATGAACGCCAAATGCAGCAACTACTTTGCCCTCATTCCCCATCCAGGGATGTCACCCAGGGAAGCTCTGGTCTACAATTAGCCTCCAGGACTCCTTTATGCTTTTCCACTCTTTTTTCTCATACCAAAAGTGATTCAGAAAGCAAAACTGTTAAAGAGTACCCTGATCCTCATTGCTCATTACTGGCCTCGCCAAGTCTGGTTCCCCTTCATGTGGCCCTATCTCTTGGAGGAACCATGAATTCTGGAACCATCTCCAGACCTCCTGATTCATCAAGTCAGGACAGTTCCATCCTACCATCCAAACCCTGAAATTGACAGCATGGCTGCTCCAGTTCCAAGAATAGCCCTTTCTCCTACAGTTAAACACATCCTGATTTCTTCACACAAACCTTCCACCAGGGAATTGTATTCCAGTAAATGGAAAAGGTTTTCCATTTGGGCAGCTAACCAAGGCATAGATCCCTACTCAGCTCTCATAGAGTCTGTCTTGTCCTTCCTTTCATCTGTTTTTCAAGAAGGAGCTGTAGCTGCTCCATTGGAGTTCAGTTAGCTGCCATCTCTAATTATCATTTTGGGAACGAGGGAAATCCAGTTATATCCCAGTCTTTATGTAAAACCTTTTTGAAAGGAGTCCTCATTCTCAGACCTCCAATCAGGCAACCCCCGGAGCCCTGGGACTTGAACTTAGTTCTGACCTCATTGATTTCTCCACTTTTTGAACCGTCTTCATCGGACTTGAAATTGTTGTCTTGGAAGACATTGTTCTTAGTTGCTATAACATCTGCTAGGAGGGTTTTAGAACTGCAACCCTTCACCATTCGACCTCCTTATATTATATTCCACAAGGATAGAGTCTCCCTCAGAACTAATCCTTCCTTTCTCCCTAAGTTATGTTCAGAACATAATCTAAACACAACTATTGAATTACCAGTATTCTTCCCAAATTACAGTAACAAATCAGAATACAGACTACAGGATGTCCGCAGAATTCTCCGATTTTACCTGCACAGGACTAAAGATTTTCAGAAATCGGACCAATTGTTTGTTTCCTTCTCAGACAAAAACAAAGGCTTGCCCGTCTCCAAGGTCACTTTGTCTAAATGACTTTCAGACTGCATCTCATTTGCTTACAAAACTGCTGGGAAACAACTACCTGATAAAGTAAAAAGCCATTCAACCAGGGCAGTATCAACTTCATATGCCTTTAGATCAGAACTCCCAATTGATACCATTTGTGAGGCAGCTACTTAGGCAAGACCTCCTACATATGTCACTCATTACAAATTGGATTTGGCCTCCCGGGACAGGTCATCCTTTGGGTCCACTGTGCTGAAGAGTCTCTTTGCCTGAGCCACCTGGGATAAAGATTCTAGGGACGCTGCCCCATTCAGCAAGAATTATGGCGAGATAGGACTACATAACATAAAGAAGTTATGTACTTACCATAACATTCCACGTTTGTAGTCCATCTCACCTACATTCTTGCATCCCACCCTCCTTCCCCCTTCCTGTATCCTGGAGGAACTGGTGGACTTTCCATTATGCTGCCTGACCTTGTTGTAGTTGTCCGTCCACATGGCATGGATAGTAATGCAAAGTATTCTGTTTTGTATGTGCATAGTTATTGATAGTTTGTTACTATTAGGTATGTAGTTACTTTCTTGAAAACAAGATCTGGGGAATTGCCGTGATGCACCATGGAATAGGGGTTAGCTTCGAGCCAGTAAAAGCTCTCAAGCTGTAGTATCGGCTGAGTCAGAGCCGAGAATCGGCTCCGAACCCATCCAGCAAGAATGTAGGCGAGATGGACTACAAGCATGGAATGTTATGGTAAGTACGTAACTTCATTTTTTATCCGTGTCATCTTTGTAAGCTGTGTGAAGTTTGGCATTGCACATCGATGCCTGTCATCAGTGCCCTGTAGGGAATCATAGTTCTGTCATATGCCAAAAACTGAAAAAAAAAATTACGCATGTGCTAATACTTAGACATTGGTGTCATAAGCAAGAACACTGTGAGCACTCTCTAGTTGGTATATTACATCACTGAAGTCAGAAAAGTACTTTCCCTGATAATTGCCTTAATGACTTAATGTGTTATTGATGTCTGTACTCAATTCATTTACAGCGCGACAGGTGCAGTGTTTGAATCCACATAAGAGATATTCTACCTCTAACCTGTATTGCGTCATCATACCTGTGGAAATTTTTCATTTGTATGTCATAATATACCTTACAGTTAAACAAATGCCTTCCATTAAAATTACTACCGTACATGGCTCATTGTACATTTTGGAAATATGTATTACATATTAGTGTAGTATTAGTTTTTTACAGAGTACTGTGCCAGTTTTACTCAGCCAGCCTAACATCAGTTCCCATAACTTCTCCCAGAGAGCCATGATATTGTTGCATACATCCCAACAGCCCTGAATACATGTAAATCACACTGCTTCAGTTGCATATCTGAATAATGGTCATGTGTAAATATGCCTGGTATATGCATGGGTTCAATTCCCCTCATATGCAGTCTGTATGGCCCTGTTTTATATATTTGTGTTCTAAAATAATGAAAATAATGATGATGTCTGTTTAAACCTGTATAGATATAGATATACTGTAGATACATATATGGGTTTACTTTACATTTCAGAAAGTCCATAACACTAAAGACAAATTTGCCGCAATGAAAATGAAATAACGAAACTTAAAATGCCGAACCGTGTCGTTTTCCCAGGGTGGGTTTCAGATAGTACAGTGTGTTGTAGCATAGTTTTGGGCATGTGTTTACTTGCCCTGGGAAAAATGATGTGCTTTGTCATTTTAAGTTTCATTATTTTTGTCTCAGCGAATTTGTCTTCGGTGTTATGGACTTTCGTAATATAAAGTAGATCCATATGTGTGTGTGTGTGTGTGTGTGTGTGTGTGTATATATATATATATATATATATATATATATATATATATGTGTGTGTGTGTGTGTGTATTTGTGTGAGTATGTATATATATATATATATATATATATATATATATATATATGTATATATATATATATATATATATATATATATATATATACACACACACACACACACAAACACACACACACATGTGTGTGTATTCTCTCTCTCTCTCTCTATATATATATATATATATATATATATATATATATATATATAGATATAGATAGATATAGACACACATACTTTGTTTCATTGAAAGTTCATTTCACTGAATTTGAATTCACCCTGACCAAATTGCTGCAAGCTCAAATTACTGCAAACTCATTTCACCGAATCTCATTTCACTGAAGTGAAGTACTGGCACTGTGTAGAGTACTGTAAGGTAAGTAAAAGGTATATGCCCTTTTCCCCACTGTAGTGCGATCTTGGAGTTAGTATATATATATATATATATATATATATATATATATATATATATATAGTTAGGGGGTAGGGGGCACAGCCCCCCACATTGAGGGTTTGGAGGGCGTAGCCCCCTACCTAGTTTGGTTTTATATTATATTTCACCGAAAGCTTCAAAACAATACATTTTAAACCATAGACATGCATACTTACAACATCAATGATTAACTCTTTCCAGAAGACAATATAAACCCAAACTAAGTGAGGGTTACACCCCCCCCCCCAATGTGCTGTGCAAGAACACTCCAGAGCTCTGATCAACACCTCCTGTCCATTCACAAACCCAATATCAGCATAGGAAAAAGCCTTTATAGTTGTTGCCACTTGACATCCGAAACATTAGAGCCAAGCTCCAGTTCAGAAAGCCTGTAAAAAAATCCCTTAAGCAGAAATAAACTATGTCAGTGCTATCTGTCCCCTGAATGACCCATCTTTTTAGGCCACCCAGTCTCTCACCTTTCTCCTACTTCAGTGAAACCCCACCTTCCTCCTAATCTCTCATCATTTCAGCTCTGCAAGCCGTCTTTCCTAACTCTCTGCCTCTAACCTACATATAAAATCTTTTCGTACTACCACCTCTTCTCCCATTCTCAGGCAGTTTAATCTGTACTGATATATAACTTTTCAACAGTAGAATGACTAATCTTAGAAACCCTTACTTACCTACCTTTAACTCACTGTAATCACTATTCATTGCCTTGTAAATTTTATCTGTATTATTTCATTTTTACTCTGCACTGTACCTTAATACATACTGATATGTAGAGACTATTTGCCATCCATGTTAACCTGTTTCTGTATATACCTACTTGGCATTTGTATGCATTGTATGTATTAATGTATATAGTGCATGTATCAATGTATGTATTAACTGTGGAGCTTTTCTTCCTGGGTCTCCACTGAGAAAGGGCTCAGTTCCAGCTGGACCAACCTGGTCAACAAATGTCAAATAAATACATAATAAATAAAATAAATAAATAACTTATAACTGCAGACAGCTTGTCAGCAATGAGGAAAAACAGCTAAGAACCTTGCAGGAATATTTATACATTTCATTAAAAAATATTTACAGAATTCTCCTGATAAACTGCCTTCAGTTGCAGACTTCATTTCTCCCACTGAGAGCATTTACTAATGGGAAAAAAAGGCAAATAACTGCAGATTCAAGAAACTTGGGATTTTCCATGGCTTTCATCATTTTGTCTTATCTTTCAAGTCTATTTGTTTTAAAAAAAGTGTCCATAGCACAAGGCAAGGGCATCATTCCTGACACCCCAACTGTGTAAAACAAGAAAAAAAATTTCCTAGCTCTACATATAATAAAATTAGTGTACTTTTACAGCTCACCTTTACCCCAGCAGTCTAAGATCACATTATATTAACTTAAACTTGCTTTTGACTAGCCTTCTTTATTTTGATACAGTGTAAAGCCTGTATACCTTATAACTAAGAAAGTACTTGCTTACTGTAATATTTTAACATATACAGCAGTCACTGAAAATAACCCCCTCCCACATTTAAAATACCCCTGAATGCATACTATACAAAACAGCTTTACAATATAACAAGCAATTTACGTCATGAAATGTTTTATACAGATGTTAATATGAGCAAATTTAGTTTTACTTATAGTTTTCCTTTTAGTGTCCTCCTACACATTAATGACATAAAGTAAGGTATATGCTGTACAGTCCACTGACAAACTTAACAAAGTGAAGAAAATTTCACTTTCTCAGCTTTTTTTTGCAAAGCTGTATTTCACAAACATGACTGATGCTTTATAGTCTCCCATGTAGACACTAATTTCATTGTTGCTGGTCTTCCTGATCATCCCCATTTCCCATCATCAGGCTCTGGTAAGCACAAGGTACTCCTAATTATTCTCATTAACTGCTGTGACTTTTTGTATATCTCAAGCATTTCCTTTGGAACATTGGAAAAGATTTCACTGGCAATGTGTCTATGAGCTTTGCTGTTAGAAGAATAAGAAGCAGAGTCCTCTTCTGCTTGCTGGCTCAATCTTTGCTGGACAGACATTTTCTTTACTCATCAGCCTGTTTTGCTTCAGAAATGTTTCTGATACTCCAGGAAGAAGTGTTTTGAAGACAGGTGGATGCAGTAGCTTGAATCGCACATCTGCCTCTTAACACCCATTGATTGCTGGGATAAACTTCCTTTCCTTCAGTCTGGTGTACAGTGAATAATCATTTTCCCAAGCATTCTGTTGTCTCCAATTTTTAATACTTTTACTTTCTTCCATAGTTTTGTCTGGATCAACTCTTTTGCTGGTATGCTTTTATCTTTACTAATATAAGTTTTGGCTGCTTTGTTGTGGACACATTTGGAACATACAAACGTGCCCTTTCAATTAAAAAATCCTGCTGTGGAACACCAATCCAGTTGCTTATTTGTACTTTCATAAAATTAATAGTTTGTTCCTTCCAGTTTCTCTGGTATAGAAGAAAATCTCAGATTATTTCTGTACATTCTATCTTCTAACTCTACTGTTTTTTGAAGTAGCACTTCTTGAGAAGCCTAATGCTCATCCATTTTTTCCTCATTTCAGCCTCTGATTATTGCAGTTTTATCAGTTTATCTCAGTAGGCAGTTAAAGTTTCTTCTGTTTATTTCCATCATTTAATATTTCAGTTGCTATATTTATTAAATGTTTCATTTATTTTATGTACCTCTTATTGCATCTGATTTATTTTTCCTCTGTATTACTGGAAGCTATCTCCTGTACCAAAGCTGAATCTTAAACTGATTTTTGCTGAACAGCTGCAGGATTCTTCTCAGCCAAAGTTCACCTCTTCTGGTTGATTTTCTTTCAGGTTTTCCAGTATCCTGTTTGCTAGCACCCAGGCAGTATAATCACTGGCAAGTGATTGGATTTTACCCAAGTAATCGTTTCAAAGACCTTGTGAAGGCTGCCATCTCAGCTAGCTGGGATTTTATAAATAATTCTATGTTATTTGTGAATAGTAACATGATTTGTATGCTTGTCTTACAAATGCAAGAACGCTATATATTATGCGTATATTAAACTACTGGTATAGAAGTGTGTGTTGAACAGTATGTTCTGTACTGAGCTTCAAGAATGTAACCACAGTGTACCCTGCTGGTAAAGAGCCGAAATGTGTATAAACTATATACCTATGCAAATGTATGTTTTTGATGGTGAAGGCTGGAACATGCAGAGTTAACTTGCAAACCCTTAAGAAAAGCAAAGACTTTTACGATGGTGTTTATCTCAGCTAGGAGACAGAATGTCTACAGCTAGGAGTACTTTCTATTGTCTGGAAACAGAAATAATTACAGCACTGATGCACGTCTGACCCAGGGGCCAAATCTGGCCCTCCATGCAATGCCATCTGGCCCCTGGAGAGTAACCAAAAATTAAAAAAAAAAGTGAAAAAATGCTATGCCTTACTTCAGTCATGCAAACTTTCCAGCATGTGCTTACTTACCTAATTGACTGCAGTTGGACACATCTCTAATTTTAGCCAGAGAAGTAGCTATTCTTTCTTTCTCTTTTCAAAAAGGTTGTGCACCACTGAATTACAGGTTTCAAAATGTAAAAGTGTTTAACTTTTTTACGACTTCCAGTTCTAGGCAAACTTCTGAGAGATGAGTATTTTTGACACAGAGGTGCAAATTTTTAAGTTTCTGCCTTAGCCTGGGAACTGAAGCCAGAGGTGACAAGAATGATATAATCTGAGCTAACCCAGCAGTAATGTTTGATAGTAATTTAAGAACTATCTCAGAGAGTGAGTCTGTGCATTTTGTAGCTTGTCTTGGATCTGAACACATCCATCTTCAGCACTTCTCATCTGTATTTGCCTTGTTCTGTAAGTAAGACTTAGATCATATTATTTCTCTTAGAAATAGATAGGAACTTAGTAAGATTAGTTCAGATGTTTTCTGTATTTATTTGAGACTGTCCTGCAATGTTGTTTTGAAGTATTCGCTGTGATTCTGAACTCTGTTGTTACTGTGTTGAGTTCTTCAGTATTGTCTTGTTCTTTTCTTGTTTATTATTAAATATACTTAAGCCTTCTAATTGTGGCTGGTTTGTTTAGAGATATTTAAGCTCTTAGCGTACTTGCATATGTATTTGGTGACACTGTATAGGCCACTCCTAAATAGCCTTAAAAGTCTTGGTCACACTTACCATTTGGATTACAGTAACATTACACAGTAGAACTGGTCACCCTTTGGGAAGGTAGCTGATAAGTAAGAGTGGTTGGTGGCAGCTGGTACTACCGTATAGTCTGGGCAGAAGGGGGCATAGCTAGTGAATCTATGCCAGCCTTCCCCAGGAGTGTCTGTGTGTTTGTATATAAATCAAATCTCAAAGTGTGTGTATATGTGTGTGTGTGTGTGTGTGTGTGTGTGTGTGTGTGTGTGTGTGTGTGTGTGTGTGTGTGTGTGTGTGTGTGTGTATATGTGTGTGTCAGCTACTTGGGCAGGGACATGAAGCACTGGTTGGACAGAGACAGTGTGGAGGTTTTGGTTTGACCACTCAGCTGAGATCGTAACCCTATAGCTGTGCCAGTGGGGAGTCTTATTGGGGGTCTGGAAAAAGAGGGAGAAACCAGCCCCAGACTGACTGTGATCTCTGTGTGCTCTTAAGGGAAATTGTACTTTACTGTGTGTGTACTTGTCATCCTCCCAATGTGTACGTCCCTCACTGGTGCTAGTGGTGAGGATTGAGGCTCCTTGAATACTGGGCCAGTGCAGGGGAGTCACAGGCCTTTATTTTCTCAGGTTCTGTTTTCACATTGGGAGAGCTGAAATTAAGCTGTTCCTCAGTGTGCAACCATCTTGGAAGTCCATTTAAGTGCCATCTCTTGAGAAATATGGTTTTCATTCGTATTCGTCGTTGCTGACAGGCTGGTGCACTTGAGATCTGATTTGTTTGCCAGTTCCCTGCCATTTGTACTGAGATCTTTAAAGGGAAGACATGGGAAGCAATGGAGAGGATGGTACTCCATTTAGAACATACACCCTCATAAGAAATTACAACCAGAGGCTTCTGCAGGTGGACTATATCAGGTCTCAGTAAAAGGCTGAGGCTTGAAATAGTTAGCCAAGGCTGTCACCTGTGATACTGGCTTCCCACAGGTGAACATTGACATCTCTATTACAGTGACCTAAAAAGATAAAAAATGACCTATTTGCTGATGGGAGGAATATTATAGGACCCTCTCACCACCTCAGCACTGTAAGTATAGCCCCCAATAACCATGCAATACACTACCAAACATGGCAACAAACGCAAACACACATACTTCTTCATTACTATTTTTTCTTGTGTGTAACCTCATGCAGAGATAGAAAGATACTGAGAGATGCATCAGGAGAGACTGCAGTGCCTCAAAGAGGCTCAGGGTAAGTATGGCTTCAAGTATTACTGATTGCCATGTCAGACTAGCACTAATTTTACCAACAGGATATCAGCTATGTGGACATCAGGTAATAAGTGCTTGTTAGTCAATTACACAAGTATGCATAGTCTACATTTGCAAAGTCTACCAATCTATATGATTAGTTCATATAGCTTTGAACTAGTCTAGCTAAAGACAGATGGATGTGGGTTCAATCCCAGACAAAATATTGTTGATATGCATTTCACATTTCAGTATTGACTGTCTGTTGCCATACCTTAGAATAACATGTAGCGAGGCCCAATACATGGTTAATTAGCTGTTATCCATAAGCAGCTTGTAAAATAATTAAACGTTTTGCCGAATATTTTAATTGTGAGAGCCAAGAGATATCATAGCATTACTGTAACAGTAATTTAAGGCCTTGCATGTTTATATCTGGATGTAAATAATCTTAAAAATGTATGCGGAGAATGTAATGACTGTGACATTAACATTAAAGAAATATTTATGATATTTTTATGTTTCTCCTCCAATCCTCTTTCTCTCTATCATTTTGATTATTTTCTTTTTTTCAGTCAAAAAGATTGTCTTTCATTACATTGCAGCTTTCATTACAGCTTCATATCTGTCATGAGCAAAGAGAGCTAGACTGGTCACAGCAGCTTGGACCCCCCCCCCACAGGTGGCTGCAATGGTGCTATTACTGGCAGCAGATTCACACAGCACTTCTGGGTCACATTCTGCTAGTGTTACCTCCACAGCACGTACAGTATCTGCACCACCTGCATCAGGTAGGTCTGCACCAGGGTCTGGTGTAGTGGTACACACTAGAAGTAGTGCCAGTGGAGGTAGTAGTTATGTCCCCTGACAAGAGCCGATAGGGCTGGTGGAGGGGCCTTGATGGCTACATTGGCCATAAGGAAAGAATCCTGCATTGGATTGCAAAATCGTTGCTCTATCTGGCACTGTCCCAGGTGTCTGTGACAGGTAACAGTGGTGTCAGCACTGGGGGGGGTGAGGACTAGATTTCCACTGTGTTTACACTGGACAGGGATGCATCTTTATAAATCCATATCTAACCACAATCATGTTGTTCCCCTCCTTCTTGAGTCCATCACCATCTCTGTCTGTCATGCATGTTCTGTATATGTGTGCCTGCTATATAACCTGTCCTAGTCCTATACACCTACTCCTGTTATTCCTAAACACCTTCCTCAACATTCATCTGCCTCTTAAAAAATAAAATAAAAAGGTAGTTCCACAGAAAAAATACGTCCCATATGTAAGTCTTCACTTTGCCTGTGCATGTGTATTACACACCTCAATTAGTCAAATTGATCACACAACATTAAGTTGTTGTTACGCATCATTTATAATGTGAGTATCCAAATTTCCCAAATTCTTTGTACATACACAGTCTTAACTTGTGAAGAAGAGGATAGAGATGGTCCTATCCTACGACTATCCTACTCATTCCTGAATAACTGTGCCAGTGCCCCAGTGCCCCACCCTCTGCTTGCTCCCCATTTCCATCTCTCTGTCCTATCAACCTCATTAAACAGTTTTAATCTGGTGAAAAATAGATTTACACAACACACACACACACACACACACACACACACATATATATATATATATATATATATATATATATATATATATCAATAAAGACTTACAGACAGAAATCTTTATTTATGTACTCAGTATTTGCATAACTCATTGCAGCAAAGCCCAATGCTTGTTTTAATCCTAGGTCAAAAACTCAAAAAAAATTATGCATGTGCTAATATTTTGCCTTTGGTCTTGCAAGCAAGGTGCAGGGTAGCACTACATTTCAGTAGGTGATTCTCACAGACTGAAAATAATGTCAGTGGTCTCTGTTAGTTTTATATGCATTATTGGCTTATTGTATACCTGATATCAGGAGTGCATTCCAATGCACTGCTCTATGTACCTGAGGGTGGGATTCTGTCACATTTCCTTCCCAGTGTCACAGTGTGCTCACTGCTCCATTGAACTTGTACACTTACAAACACATTAGCAGACTGGTTTTGCTGAGTACAGTAGTAATATCAGTTGCATGTTATTGCAGTGCTCATTGCGTATGCTTAGTGAATTGTCACTGATGCACATATAAATGCAAGATATAATGGCAATAATGTATAATGCAGTGATCTGGAGAATAACGATCACAAATGCATGGGTTGCACTCTACTGAGAACAGCTATCATTATCACCCAACACTACCCCGTTTAGTCTGTCTAACATCACCTTTGTGAATTCCATTCTGCAAACTTACTTCACCTGAGACTTGTCAAACATGTGATAGTCCAAGTCCCACTGTCATTTTATCTGCTATACCATTGCTGTGGAACATATGTTAGTCCATAATTATATCCTTTCCAATAATGTGTACTTAGCATCACTGTTACACACACACATTTTTCCTTAACATGACAATTTATGTGAAGTAAGACATGTGCCACTTCACAGGTTTGGACGTAAGAATTTTGAATACTACAACACATTACTCCTCCTGCTGTCACTCTTGTGCAGTGCTTAGTATTGAGCAGCACCGCTAACCAAACTTAATTTATAAACTGCTACTCCTGCTAATATGATTAGCACCACTGAGTGACAGAAAGTAATACTGATATCATTACGAGGAGACAATTATTATTATAACTATAAAAGCCTCAAGGGTTTAATGCAATTTTGATGTTATGTTGGAATTATCAATACAGTATGTTGTAAATTCTAAGCCACACATTGATGGTCTCTGTTTCAAAAAACAGATTGCACCTCTGTAAAAATTGTAATCATAAACTTAACTGCTTGCTTAGATATGTTAACTACTTTATATACTATATTTTAATCTAATTTGGTGACCTTGGAGCTTTTCTACCCGGGCCTCCGCTGAAAATGGACATGTATCCAGTCGGACTATCCCAGTCAACAAATGTAGAATAAAATAAATAAAAATAAATAAATTGCTCATTCTTCCATACGAGTCATGCTCCCTTCAGCTGTGTTTCTCCTGATCAATGTGATGGCTTCTTCAGCAGCATCAGCAGCTAGTGTGCAGGCCTAGAGAATATTGAGTTAAGTAGGCAGGTGTTCAGATCTGGAAGTGCGTACCTAATATTAGTACCTAAGAAAACAATAGTAACAGAAAGGACTGACTTAATCAACAGATCTGATTTGTACAATTCTACTCACTCAGAGGTAACATTTACAAAGGTCCTTATAAAGGGGCCATATGCTTTCAGATACACTGCTCAAATTGACCCTTCTACTGTGTGCATTCTGACAAATGCTATATAACTTCTTCTGTGGTATCAGCAGCTCATGCATGAGTCTAGAGGCTGTGAGTTAGATAGGCATGTGCTCAAATCCGGTAGTGTGTACCTTGCATGACTGCTTATAAAGCATCGGTGACATATAGGAATGGTTTACTTAAGAGATGTGATATGAGATATTTTATTATTTTTTGATGGGCAGGGGATTTTGAAACCCTAAATGCTGTAAGCATTCCCAGTGTACCAACATGTGTTTTGTATCTTCCTTTGTATAACTGCTAGCATAAAACAGCATCGCTATTCAACACTGGGAAACAGTAATTCTCATTTCTCATCTTCTGGTAAAAGCTGCTGAGAATCTGGCTTTGGCCTCATAGCTATGCTGATTATCACACAATGGAGGTTAGAGTCAATGCATGGAGGGCAACAACAGTGATGCAGGCCTGTGTAGGCATTTACTATATAAATGGCCATAGCCTCCACTGTTCGCAGTAAGCCTGATACTATGTTTGAGCTGTCTGTAAGGTATGTTGAGGGTTATGATCCACAGATTGCTTTTGTTTGTTGCACAATGCTTATTTCCCTTGTCAGTCTTCCATAATGTTCTCACACTCCCTTCAAATGTGTAGTTTCTCACAACTGTTGTACAAACAGTTATATGCTGTCTGTAGTTAATACAGATATCATGTGACCATGATTTAGGTAGATAAGGTTTCAAATCACATCTGGTATACATTGTAGCAGTGTATAAAACAATTGGTAATATACAAAAATGACTTACTACACATATGTGTTGTGATACATTCTATTTAATATGATACTTTTACAGGAGGTGCTGTGTGGTCCCCTATGTGTATTGTGCTCACTTTTATCCATGGCCATATTCATTCACACACAAACTGCTGATGACCTTCCTCCATATGTGTAGTTTCTGATAAGAGATGTATAACTTGTTCTGTGGCATCATTAGGTGGGGTTCGAATTTATGTTGCTGTCACCTGTGGAATACTGACAACTGTCATTATCACATGGTAATACAGCCATGTAAACATAAAATAGCATTAGTGTGCTATTTCCATCTGATGGATTCTATGGCTCACTGACATCATGCACTGATTCAAACACTGGTTGTTATTTTTCATTCCCCATCTGTTTTATACATATTTTCCCTCAGCATTTTACATTCCACGGCATTAATCCTAAATTTACATGTCTCTTGTGTACTCACAACCCCTCTGAACACCTGCTTTTCAGGCATATTTTAGTTATGCCCATGAATTTCCATTATCAGTGTCAAAGGTGATGATTTTGAAATTAGGTTAAGTGCATTTTGTTTGCCTGATATTAGGTTGTCTATTCCCCTGAAATGTATTTGTCAGACACTTTGCTCTTGAGTACTCTTTTAGGATGCTTCAGCAATATAATACTTTCTTTTTGTTTTCTGGAGCAAAGCACTGATTTCCATGGACCTTTTTCAGACTTAAATTTCTTGCTCCAAGTCACACAGTTAGGCAATGAAGGCTTGAGAATCAAACCTTGCACCACTGGACTACAGGAAACAGCTCATTAACCTCTCCTTAATCCTCTAAGCAAGCTTAGCTATCCTTGTGAATGCATCCTTGCACAAAGTCATGAGTTCAAACCCAGCTAGATGCATCTCAGTTATCTGATATCAGGTTTTCTATTCCACTGGAAATGTATTTTGCAGCCATCTCTCTCAAGTACTCTGTTAGCATGCCTTAATAATCACCATGGACTAAATGCTATCTATAATTTTCTCTCTTCTACTGGTGTCATGTGTTACATTCCCCACAATGTTGGCTGTCTTGTCTTATCTTAACATAATTTATTGCTTTGGAGTCTCATGCCATTGTTATGATGGTCATTTTGGGACATTTAAGTGATCTGTGTAAATCTGCAAGGATGTGTGCTGTGTTGTGGGGGACTTGTATCATGACTGCTTTACTTACCTCCCTTGTTAAAGCGAGAGTTTGTTAAATTTGTAGTTTGCTTGTTAGGCATTCACTTCCCATGAGGTCTGTTACTCTCTCTTTTTTATTGCAGTCATACTGCACATGTGGGAAATGTCACTGATTGTGTTTTAATGACCCCTTGCACTTTGAAATGTACACTGTCTCCCATTAATATTATAACATGGCTCTACTGGAGCATGGACTGCATTGCCGCACTGACTCACTTCGAGACAATCCATCTTCCTTTTTTAAATTACCTTGTTGGTATATTATGGGTGCATGTCTTACAGTCCAACTGTTATTCTATCCACTTTTACAATGTATAGGACTATGTATGAGTTTTCCTTTTTTTTTTCCCATTCCACCCACATTATTTGTGTGTTTATCCATTATTCTTGCATTGGGAGTTTGAGAGGCGTGCTCATGTATAATTCAAAATGTCTTGGATGACTGTATTGTTCTAGAACAGTTTTTCATGCTGAGCATTTCCATGACTGTTCATCTAGATGAATCATATTACCAGTAATATTCAACATCTCCATGACCGAAGTCACTAAAGTATACACCATCACATCTCCATGATTGAAGTCACTAAAATGTACACTGTCACATCTCCATGAATGAAGTCACCGAAGTGTCCACCATAATTCTTCATTGTTTGTTTGTTACTAGATGTTACCTTCCTCGTGTATTTTTGATTTAGCTATCTGAAAGCTGTTGAGTGTGTGTGCACTTACTTCTAGTTATGTGCTTCGTTGTGCACACTCCTTTGTTTACATTGCCAAGGATGTGTAGTTGCTTAATATGACAGCCATGAGCCCGTGCTGTGAGCTTGAGGTGAGGCTCTTTTTCATGCTAAATTCCTTGGCTGCATGTATGTTTAATTTGTACTTTTGCTTGGCACACTAACAGTTAATCATGTTAACTTGGGCATAAACATGAGCAGTATGTTAATAAATGCCGGGGTTTGTTTTTAGAAAAAAGATAGTAAACTAAACAATACTTCCTGAATGGTTCAAACTTTGGGTTTAATAATGAATGGTGAACAAGGCTGTAAGACAAGCAGTTGAGAAGTGTATGCTGTTCTGAGCAAATTACAGTACAGTTTGAAATTAAAAGCATTGAAAGATTTGTATAGAGAACTGAGCATCTTGCCTGTTGTGATATTTTAAACCAAGCACAAGAGGTGATACTAGATGTTAAAGGCTATTCTACTGAGAATAGATTGTCTGCACTCTAGGTATAATTTGCTGCTAACATTTGGAGGTGCTTCTTCTAAAAGTTACACCTTGTGGCTCTGGAAAGAGTCATTGTTGTGAAATAATTGTATATTAAAGAAAAAAATGCCTATGCTGATAAATGTGTGGGCCGAGTGCCTGGTAAAATTTGTTGTGAATTTACAAAATGCTTATACTGAAACAAAATGATAGACAAAAGAGGCAATAAATAAAACAACAGTACTCCTAGAAATAAAGCTGTTAAGGCAAAATGATATAGAAACATGCATTTCCAAAATGACGCAGTATTGACCAACTATGTCTGGTTACAAACAAGGCTGTATTGCAGTAGGTTGACAGTGCTTTGCATCAAAATATTCTTGATATGCCTTATTCATGTTTTACCACTATGCAAAATGAAGTTAAAACTTTGCTTTAACATGACGGTCCTAGGTCTTAAGGTTCTAAGAGATCTGGAGTAAATACTATTGAACAGCAACCAGCATTGCTGTTCATAGATGTGTACTAGGCTATGACCACAATGGCCTTTTTAAGTTTAGTCATGCATTCCAAATCTCTGACAAATTCTGGTACCCTTGATAAATGTAAGCATGGGTTTGGGAGATGAAACATTTGCAAGCAGGGTCCTGGAAGATGTGCCATTTACAGGTTACCTGTGTCCGTTAGAGACATAGGTGTTATACTAGGGATTAATTTCTTGTTCCACATCCAATTGTCCAAGTTATCTTTGAAATGGCTTAGGGAGGAGCTCTGATTCACACATATGGGGCTCCTGTTCCAGAGAAGGCGTAGTCTCTGGGATACATGCCTGTCTGTCTAGCAGGTCCTATGTATAGCACAGGCAACATTTAAGTTTTTAGAATGAGTAATTCTGGTGCTGTTAGTTTTGTGGATATGCAGGAGGTCCATCAGGGTAGCGTCTGACAATACCTTTTATTCCAGGCATAGATCTACCCACACCAGCCTGTAGGAGACAGAATGCAGGGATAGGGCTTTCAGCAGTTTGCTGAGGACAGCTCACTTATGCCCCTTTTTCTTTTAGTGAGGAACCTCTGTGGAGATTCTAGTTTTTGGATGTGCCTGGTTAGGTACATTCCAAAGGGGTATTGTACTCGATAGTAGGTATGATGAATGCAGAGTACAGTAAAACTATGACCTCCTTGGACCTAGATGCTGTACCTTTGTTTATAAGTTGCACAACATAGAATTAATTCCTTAAAACTGTAGACACATGATGGTCCAAGGCTAGATTACTGTCTGTGTGCATCCACAGATCACTAACTATTCAGTCAGGTCAGGGGTTTGTTGTCAATATGATAGTTACCAGGGGTAGGTAACTTCCCAAAGGATACTATTATGCATTTCTTGGCATTTAGTTTTAGTCCATGGCTATGACACAAGTTATTTGTCTGTGTCCACCCTCCCTGGAGAACATTAGTATTGGTGGGGGATTCTATGTCTCCTCCTAATTTGCAATCATCTGCAAATTTAGACAGCCAGAGGCCCTTGACATTGGCCTTGAATTCAGGGAAGTAAATGCCAAAAAGGAAAGTCCCATGAATGATCCCACAGGGACTCTGCTATTGACTGGCTTCTTTATGGAGGTAGCCCTAATTCTGACTTCCTGGTTCCTGTCTATGAGCCAGCTGTCTATCCACTGGGTAAGATAAGGGTTTATACCTAACCTCTTGAGTTTGTCAACAAAGCCTAAGTAGGGTATTGTGTCAAATGCCTTGGCCAGGTCAAGATAGGCAGTTTGAACCATTTTGCCCTCATCAATTGCTTTGATGACCTTCTCAAAGACGTCTACCAGGTTGGGTAGGCATGACCTGCCCTTGATGAAATAAAATTTGGTTTGGTTGGGTCCAATGTCTGGAGGTTTTCCTATGTCATTAATGATCATTTCCATGAAATTTATTTCCATGGCTTTGCATATGAGACTAGTGAGACTTATAGGTCTGTAGTTTCCTGGGTTTGTAGATTGCCCACCTTTGTGCAGAGGAATGACTGTTGCTGTTCTCCATTCAGGAGGCACAAAGGCTGTTTGGAGGCTACAGGTAAATAGCTATTCCAGGTGGCCTGATATGTCATGTTTCATGCTGTTTAGTAGACATCCTGGGATATTGTCTGGGCCCAATGATGCAGTATTCTTGGCCTTAGAAGGAGTATTGAGGACCTGTTCCCTAGTGATAGTAGGTGGAGTTATAGTTGATGGCATTTCCTGAGGAGAGGTTGAGGGGGAGAGAGAGGGTTGCTAAATATTCATAACCGATAAAAAAGCCTAGACATTGTTTCTTAAAATAGAGATAAAATAGATTATCATAAAAATGAACTGGCAAAATAAGAAAGAATTATATATGGTTTTCAAGAGTCGCCAAAGATTAATTACTGACTTTCAGTAATTAAAATGTTGTCAAAGTAAAAATAGACCAGCACTGATGCTTTGTCAAAAGAATTCTATGAAATCTCTACCCAAGATGCAACAATGAAATGGAGCATTATGTATGGATTTTCCAAGGAAACTGATGTGTTAAGTATACACAAACTACGTGGTTGCATTAAAACCACGAATCGCTGCAATTATATATTGATGTATCAACAAAGTCTGAGTTCTTAAAAAAAAATGAAAAATTAAATAAGATAAGAAGCTTTACAGAAACAGCTTGAAGAGCTGCAGAAAAGAAAAAAAAACTAAAAAAGGAAAATGATCTTGTCTTAGTGGGGTTAGAAAATATAGGAAAATAACAAAATGAATCAGTGCTTCAATTTGAAAGACAAGGGAAAAGTAGGATGTAGATGAAGGATGAGCTTGCTTGTTTTCAGAATGGCAAAAAGGAACATTGCCTGCCGTTCTTGATTTAAAAACAAAGAACCAGAAACTTCAAACTGAAAATAAACTGCTAAAGGCACAGCTATAAAAGAATGAGAATGAAACTAAGAACTGCATATGAACTTTGGTTTCTGACAGTGGGAAGTGGCCAAAAATATCACTATCTTGAAAAGATGTTGGCTTAGCATATATAACAGAACAAGGCTGAATGGAGAGATGAGCACAAACAAGTTACATTTTCTATGAAATGCATAAAAAAGAGGTGGCACTGCTGCAAAGTAAATGAGAAGAGATACAAAATATCTTACCTGGACGTCCTCCTTGGTAAGGACAAGAATAACCACAGATTTATACTTATGATTTTTAGAAAACCCACTCATTCAACCACCTTTGTCCATTTCAACAGCCACTCCTCCTTCCATTAGAAGAAATCTGTGGTGAGAGAGCAATTGGTTAGAGCTGCTAGAATGGTCACCATGGATGAGGACTTCCACAATGAATGTGAACTTTTACTGGGTATGTTCCATGAGAGAGGTTACCCCGATGGACTGCTAGAGGAACTTAAGTTGGATATTATGAAAAAAAGAAATACCAAATGGTATAAACCTATCTTAGGAGGGTAAACAAATTTTATAATACAAAATATGGGGGCTGAAGTGGAGGAGGAAGTAAAGTGACTTTATCAGACCTCATTACTCCATGAATTTCATAACTACCTTTAATATGGACCACAGAACACTTAAAACAGGTTATTAAAAAATGGGTGATTATTTGTGAAAATCCCCCTTTGACAGAGAAGTTAGGACACAAACCCAGTTTTACATTTAGAAGAGATAATAACCTGAAGGAAATTTTGGAACTCACACCTAAAGAAAACATATGGGTATGTTGTATGAAGAAATGTGGGTTCTGTTCTCAATGTAAATTCAATGACAGTTTTCTTATTAAAGGCAACAAATTCAGAGTTAGGTCAAATATGACTGTAATTCTAGGAGGGTGGTCTATGTGGCATTATACCAACAGTGCCCATGTTTTTACATAGGTAAAACTGAGTGTAGGTTGAAGGAAAGAATTTATGAACACCAGTGTACCATCAGCAAAAGGAACCACAACAATGCCTTGACAAGACATGTTTTGAACAATGAAAGTCACACATTTAAGAAGAACGGTTAAAGGGGGGGGGATGAGGGGAGGTCCATGGGTTCAGTTATTGGAACTAAGGGAATGGCCAGGACTTAACGAGTCTTGTTCCATAGCACCCCTTCTGAAATTTAAAGCATTGAATAGGTAATGAAACAGAGGTAGGGGCGAATGGTACAATAATACCTCTGGCCCCTTTGCTACAGGTTTGCACTTTAAGTACCCTTTTTATATAATAAAGCTGTTTATGTGAACTTTATATTTAACACACATTTTTCCTCCTATTTAGGCCCCTTCAAGGAAATGATGTATGACATGCATTTTATATACACTCTAATTGATTGACCCTATTACCCATTACAATTGGTTTTAATATTTTTTACCATCTCATTGCATGCATTAAATGTTATTTTTAGGTACTAGGTTTTTTGGAGCAATTTTTATGTATACAGTTTTAACTTCTTATTTTAATGTGATTTAGATTTTTATTTATTTTTTTATCTAAGTTTTTTTCACAGAAACTAATATATATAAAAACATAATCCCCCAGATTCACTAACCTCCCATGCAGGACTAGCTTAGTCCTGCATGGAAGTGCCCGTTTAGGAGCAGGACGGCAGCGTGCCATGCATAGTAATGAAGCCACGCTGGCCGAGTTCCTAGGCTTACACGGAGCATGTATGAGTGCAGGGGGCATGTCTGAAATCAGAGCTCTCAGAATAAACACGCCCCTGCAATGTCGAACAGCAGAAGCTGTTAAGAAATTAGTGCGATCGCTCATAGGTGTCCTCATATCCCCACCAACAGACCCCCATGTGTACAACAGCAACAGGACATATAAATTAAAAGAAGAAACCCATTTATTTCTTTTAAAAATCCGATTAAAGCTAACCGTAGGTGCTAGGTTGTGCCCATCACTTAGCTATGGTTAATGTAGCTGAAATAGCAAAAGGAGGATAAAAAGCAGGATATGTGCAAATGAAGCAGTACAGCAATATTGTAGTAGGCAGAGCGTTCGCCTCACGAGCAGTCAAACCTGGTTCGAGTCCAACTGCAGTACATTCCATTTCCATGTCATATCACTGTTATGATCAATATATTTAGTTGTATAACCTAATAAATAACATATATGTATGAACTGGAGTAGTAAGCTGTGTAATGAATGATTTCCCCCATACACTTGCCAAATTCACCACCTCCCCAAGAACCAGTAGACTATTACCGCCTAAAATATAGCAGTAGTAAGGATAAATAAGTATGAGTAAGCAGGTACAAGCCTGTTTGCATGACGGGAAGCAGTGCTTACCCAGAGTAAGCAATAGTGAGGCTAACCATGTATAAGCGGGTGTCACCGCTGGTTAACAGTGCTTACCATCTCACAAACCTGCTCACAACTGCGTAAAAGTGCTTCAACCACTCCATATCCAATGGGCCTTGTTCTGGCCAGCAACAAATTAAACAGTCCCTGCAAGGCTGGAACCCAGGAGCCTGCACACCATAGCCAATGTGATTTACCACTAAGCCACCGTAGATATACATAACCCTGACATGTCCACAAACATAGCATCCAGCAATACCATTTAGCATTACAGGACATGTAGCTAAATATGTAGATGTATGTGGATATATATCTATAACTAAATAGATATATACCTCTCCCTCTCTCTATTACATATGTGCATATATATATATATATATATATATATATATATATATATATACATACATATATATATAAATATCTACATATAGATATATACATATGCAGACATCCATACATCTATATGTCGTTGGATATATATATAAAGCAATATAAATATATATATATATATATATATATATATATATATATATATATGTGTGTGTGTGTGTGTGTGTATATACACAGATATATATCTATGATATGATACAGCATGTAAAAATGACATATATGACCACAGGCACCATCAATGGGGGGGTGAGGGGTCTCAATCAACATACGTGTTACACGAACCAATATCCCCCCAACATCCAAACAGGTGAAACATAGAAACACAAACAAAGTAAACAAATCACTGCTTCCCAAACCACAGGCAGGATACTACCAGTGGGAGAAACATTGTGGACCCGCTAAGTGTAATCTAGAAACAAAGACAAGAACGTCCCTTGTGGGGCAACCCAAAAGTTATAGCATTTTTGGATTCCCATCATTACACAGATGCGTCAAGGCAGGGCACGTATGTTCTCAGACTACAAGGTTGGGAAAGCCTGATGATTCATGGGTCGAGACAATGTATGTGATGGGTCCCGAGAAGTGGAGAGTGGACAGTGTGTAGTGGTGTGGTTAGACCTGACCTGAACCCAGAGAAAGGATGATTGCTGAGGAGGAGGAGCGGGAGGGAAACAATGGGTATGAAATTATGGGTCGAGGCATGCCGGTGTTGGATGAAGCGGTTCTAATCGGACCACCTCATGAATGTAAGCAATAGTGTGAATTTGGCAGAGCATTTGCCTAACGAGCAGGCATTCCTGGTTTGAGTCCCACTGCAGCACAGTCTATTTTACACAGCAAAGCACATTGAAACCACTTTTGTTGTTGCAAAACCCACTAAATAACACATATTTATGAACTAGAGTACTGCAGGAAATACACATGTGAAGTGTCAGCGTCATAATGAATAAGGCACTACTAAGCAGGTTTAAGCACAAATAAGCAGTAGTAAGCATATGTAAGCACTAGTAAGTGCGTCTACAAGGGGGTAAGCACTGCCTACACATATTAAGCAATACGGAAGCTGAGTAGAAGAAAGTGTGACCGGAAGTTAGCAGTGCTTACCACCACGCAAACACACGCACACCCACTTATGACTGCTTTAAAGTGCCTTAATCACTGTGTATCCAACGGCCCATGTTCTGCCCAGCAACAAAATACACAGCCTCTGCAAGGCTCAAACCCAGGACCCTGCACAGCATACACAAAGTGATTTACCACTAAGCCATGGCAGATATACATAACCCTGAAGTTTTCACAAACATAGCATCCAGCAATACCATTCAACATTACAGGACATATAGCTATACATGTAGATATGTGTGTGTGTGTGTGTGTGTGTGTGTGTGTGTGTGTGTGTGTGTGTATATATAAATATCTATCTATAACTAAATAGATATATACCTCTCCCACTCTGTATTTCATATGTGTATATATATATATATATATATATATATATATAGATATATATATATAGATATATGTATATATATATATATATATATATATATATATATATATATATATATATATATATATATATATATATAAATATCCACAGATAGATATATACATATGCAGACATCCATACATCTATATGTCGTTAGATATATGTACAGCAATAGATATATATATGTGTGCTTGCATACATGTATATATATATATATATATATATATATATATATATATATATATATATGATACAGCACATAAAAATGACATATATGACCACAGGCACCGCCAATAGGGGTGAGGGGGCTCAATCAACATACGTGTCACATGTACCAATATCCCCCCCAGCCAAACAGGTGAAACATACAAACAAACACACAAACAAAGTAAACAAACCACTGCTTCCCAAACCACAGGCAGGATACAACCAGTGGGAGAAACATTGTGGACCCGCTAAGTCTAATCTTGAAACAAAGACAGAAACGTCTCTTGTGGGACAACCCAAAAATCGATGGCTATTTGGGTTCTTGCCATTACACAGATCCACGTATGTTCTCGGACTGCAGGGTTGTGAAAGCCTGGTTATCCTCGGGTCTAGACAATGTACGTGATGGGTCCCGATAAGTGGAGAGTGGGCAGTGTGTGGTGGTGTGGTTAGACCCGACCTGCATCCTGAGAAAGGATGATTGCTGTGGAGGAGGAGCAGGGGGGGATGATGGGTATGAAATTATGGGTTGAGACATGCAGGTGTTGGATGGAGCGGTTCTAATCGGACCGCCTCATGAATGTAAGCAATAGTGTGAATTGGACAGAGCATTCGCCTAACGAGCAGGCATTCCCGGTTCGAGTCCCACTGCAGCACAGTCTATTTTAGATGGCATAGCACGTTATAACCAATTTTGTTGTTGCAAAACTCACTAAATAACACCAAATAACATATGGTTGCAGGTCCCTACTGTCGGCATGTAATTCGGTCTAATTGGCATCACAAAATATTATTGTTGTCCTCACCCCCACCCAGTGGTTAGAGTGTCCAAACCTACCTCCAAATTCAGTGTATATGCACAGCTGTTGCTGTAGAAGAAATGGCCAGCTATGGACCTTCCTGCACATCCCTGGCTATTTCCCCTACTGACTTTCCCTCTTTGTGCCCCTTTTTTCATCACTTAACTATCAACCCCTTTTTCTTTTCTGTTAAAAGAAATTAGTGCGGGGGTAAGCGGGAGTAAGCACTTTTAAGCAGCAGTAAGCGGGTTTAAGCTTGTTTGTGCAGCAGTAAGCAATGCCTACACTGGTTCAGCAATGTAGAAGCTAACTGAGTGTAAGAAGCTGTAACCAGAGGTTAGCATTGCTTAGTCTCACGCAAACTAGTGTAAACCCATTTACAATTGCTTAAAACTGCCTTAGTCACTCTGTATCCAACAGCTTTCATCCTGCCCATCAACAAAATAATCTGCACTCCCAAGTTGCAAACCCCAGACCTTGCACACTATAGTCAAAGTGAGTTACCACTAAGCCATGGCAGATACACATGCAGCAGAATGTCAAACCTGGGATGTCGGTTCTGCGGAACTGGGAGATTTGACTGGGCAGGTGTGTGAGCAAACCACTGCTCCTCAAACCCCTGGGAGGATGCTACCACTGGGAGAAACAGTGTAGACCAGCTAAGTCTAATCTTGACACAAAAACAGGTCCATCCCTGGCGGGACGAACCAAAAATTGTGTGTCAATCTGATGTTTACACGTGTCTCGGAAGATGAACAAGGCAAGGCTCATACGTATGTGGACTAAACTGATGAAGAGCCTGAAGAAGCATGGGTCGAGACAGTATACTGGATGAGTACCGAGACGTGGAGAGAGGGCAATGTGTGGAGGTGTGGTATGACTGGGCTAGCAACTGGAAAATGGATGGTTGCTGTGTACGTGGAGCTTGGGGGGGGCAGGGTAAGGAACCATGAGTATGAATTTATGGAAGATATATGCAGCACAGCAATAGTGTAGTAGGCAGAGCATCCCCCTAATGAGCAGGCATTCCTGGTTCGAGTCCCACTGCAGCACAGTCTGTTTTATATGGGAAAGCACATTATAACCAATCGTTTTGTTGCAAAACTCACTAAATAACATATATTTATGAACTGGAGAAATGCACATGTGAAGTATCAGTGTCAGAATGAATAAGGCACTAGTAAGCGGGTTTAAGCACAAATAAGCAATTGTAAGCATATGTAAGCACTAGTAAGCGGGCATAAGCCCGTTTGCAAGGGGGTAAACCATGCCTACACTGGTTAAGCAAATCTGAAGCTAACACCCTTTAAGCAGATGTAATGGCAGGTTAGCAGTGCTTACCTCCGTGCAAATCCAGTAACAACTGTCTAAAAGTGCCTTAACCACTCTGTATCCAGTGGCCCTTGGTCTGCCCAGCAACAAAATAACCAGCCTCTGCTAGGCTCAAACACAGAACCCCCGCACACCATAGCCAAAGTGATTTACCACTAAGCCATGTCAGGTATACATAACCCTGATATATTCAAAACATATCAACCAGCCCAGTCATTCAGCAGTACAGAGAATGTATTCCAACATGTAAATGTATAGGTGTGAGTAAATATATTAATATCTAAACAGATACAACATATCAATAGATGTAGATATCTATATATATCTATAGAAATATACACACACACACACACACACACATATATATATGGCCACACATTTGTAGATAGCAATGGTAGATTGACAAATATGTCCACATGCACCATTAATGGTATTGAGACGCCCCAAACAATATACGTCATGTACGAATAGGCATAACCCCCCCCACCACAGCCAAACACGTCTGCCCTGCAATACACTAAAGTGTTACAGATCCCATAAGCAGGACCTAACATGACATGTATACAACATGTAAACAGTACTACAACCCATATGTATGATGTCAGGCTGGTATTGGTAAAATATAATGCAGTACAGTGTGGCTCCCATAGGAAATGTAAAATATGGAAATTATCAACATTCCCAGGATACATATACACAGACACATATATGCAGATACAGATATATATATATATATATATATATATATATATATATATGTATGTATGTATATTTATAGATAGATATACATGTGACTACACAGACACACACAGAGATATGTACAATAAGATACATATGTAGAAGGTGCACACAATATGGAACAGCCACTGTGCCTACATGTCACGCCTGAACAACTGGACACCGTATGGGCCACCCATACAATTACAATCATCGCCTGCAACATATACTCACAGAGAGGTCACTGGAAAAACACCACACACAGGTTTGCAGAAATGGAAAACCTTTATTTGTGTGCTATTACAGTTCTGTATGCCATGTCATATAGCTGTGCAGACACTGACATCCATATAAACAGAGTAATGCAAATGCGAAACAGTGATACTAATACAGTAGTCTGGAAAGGTTCACAACTGTTGCTGTCCAGGCCAATGCCCTCATATTGTACAATAGTAAAGACAGACTGGGCCACAGGATACCAAACAATTAACAGTATGTAATACAGGTGTATAGTTCAGCAGCCTCCATCTACACTCTACAAACTCACCAGGTGTTGAAGACTCCAGTTGACCAAATGGGATGTAACTGTTACATAACAAGGCATAACTGATGCCATCACAAGCACACTGACAAATAGAACAGTCTTGTATGGCAGGAGGCAATAGGCCTGCTCTAACCCAATATATGTGAGTAATGTAAATATAGGTGAAGTATACGGTACTGTACATGCAGATACCTTAAGGTAGCTCATCCCTGATATCCCCACATTTTGTAACAGCGTAGGTGCACCCCCCCGACTCAGTACTACAGGCCCATTACATACACTGGCCTCTGGAGTGCATAAGGGCACACATGTATTGTTTTGGTGCAGCCCACACATATATGGCCCTAGCACCACTGTATGTGTGGGGGATAATACAGCAGTGGACTAATGACAGTGTGATATACACACAGCCCACTACAGAACAACCCCTGACAGCATGTCATATGTTCAAAGCATGGTATGTAGGTGGAGGACAGTGGCTGGAACACAGGCCCATATGTGGGAAACTGTTACTATACACTAAGCAAGTTGAAGGTGTTACAGGATAGTCTGCAACATACCCTTAGCCAGGGAATTGAGGTCAGAAACATAAATGGATGTAGCCATGTATTCATGGCACTCAACACACACACTGCCAGTGACATATCTGATACAGGACATGTGTGGTGGACAGACAAAACATGATAGGCACACCTCTGGCCACCAACAGGATAGGCCCACAGTTGAGAGCTATGCAGACAGACTGCATTCCAAGGTAACCTAGTATGTACACACACACCCTGTAACACCAGTACTATACAAAGCATAACACAACTCTACTCGCACTCTGTAGTTCTGGAACCTCCTACAAATATGTAGCTGGCCTAAGTGTGCCGGTTCCCCTGGAATAGGTACTGCTACCTGCTGTCTGTAACACTGATGCCCACACACAGGAAGGATGTCCATCACACAGGAAAGGTAAAGGGACCACACTCACATGATGTAGGGATTTATAGTAGATGGTTGCCATGACAGTGGTAATTGGAAGTACTACACAGCAAGCTGCATGCATGTTAGCAAGTGTAGGACGCTGATTGGTGCAGAGGGCATCACCTGATCAAGTGCATCACCTACTAAAGCCAAGCTGCAATTTACCCCAAAGAGCTCAGTCCATTCACAGGAAAGAGAAAGCAAGCAAGAAAAAAAAAACGGAAATAAAAAAAAACTCAAAGAACATTTACAGCTGAAAATGCAGCCAGCTACGCAGCTGCCAGTCAGTAATACATACTTCCCACAACAGGTATGTGAAGTATATGTACATGTATTAGAATGTAGTACCTGGTCCATAGTACTGTGATAGATGATGTAGAATGCGTTATATGTGCCTGCAGGAGTTGTGATGATGATCAACTGAACAACTGCTATGGACATTAGTGTTTGTCCCTGTGGGTAGAGGGCCATAGCTGTTAACTGTGCAGGTCAGCACTGACAGCCAGGATATAAGCCATCATAGTGTCTGTTGTTTAATGGGGAATATATATATATGATGTGGCCAATAGCTGGTGGTGGAAGTAATGCCAGTATGATGGACATGTGGGAGCCACGGACCACCACTGGCAGGACACCCAGGTGAATCTGTACTGTAGCATGGCAGAATGCCATAGGTTTGTAATAGACTTACCTGCAAACAGGTCCCACATATACCCCACCAATGTCAGGCCGTGTCCATATGTGGCACCTGTCTGTGTTGTAGCAAGGCAGAACAGTGCAACTCTGCAGGGAGGTGTTGTGAGATTGTGGAGCTGATATCTGAATGTACCCCACATATAGGTATGCATGTGTGTACATATGTCACAGATTTAATATCTAAGGATAAATGTATATCAGCATGTATGTCCAGAAATATACATATACCCATGTGTATACATATATATGTGCACATATATATGAAGTCACATATATCTACACACATATAGATAAATACCAATATGCAAATGTCTACATTTGTACAAACACAAACAGATATGTATGGAAAGAGATGTCCCCTATATCACTACTACAGTGATGTGTGCTATGTGCGAGGCAGCAGCACACATAGCAATACACACAGATATCTACAGCTGGCAGTATGTGCACCATGGATGGCTATGTCACATGTTAGTCCCACCCTACCACCACAGTGCCCCCACCTGTGAAGTATACAATGGGAATATGGGGAAGTGTGGCTGATACACATGTGGAGGTGGTCAGGATTGACAGATATAGAGGACAGTCTACAGGGGTGGTCTGTAACTCATGTGGTGGGTAAACACTGTGGATGGTGTGTGTGGTCTGTGATGTGGATGCTCCATGGTCCCCAATATGGGCACCATGGGAATAAGGCTCCCACCAACTGCCACTCACAACATCAGTCCATGTCCTGAAGGTGCCAGGTCTGGTGGCTGAACAGGAGGAGCATGTTGGCTGTGTGAATGTGTACTGGGTGCTTCAGACTGATGTAGCAAATCCCTCATGTGTCTGTGGAGTCTGGTATGGAACAGACCCTAGACCTGAGCTCAGGGGACAGGAACATGTTGGTGTGTGCCCTGAGGGGGGTGGGCCAACATCCCCTGGGTGGTTCAACCTGATGGTATTGCTGTAACGGTACACAAGGAGGCCCCATATTGGCACACACATGTGATGTGGCCAGGTATCCTGGTCAGATGGGTGTGGAGAGGTGGATCAGCTGGCCAATGGAACATATACATGTTATTGCGTCACTGTCATAGTACATATGTTGGTAGTAATAGTCTACACAATCCCGGTACATGTCCAACAGCATGCATAGAACCCCCCTATAACACAGACTGTCAGATGTGCAACAATCTCAGAGCAGCCATACCACTGGCATATATGTAACCATAGTGGCCCTGACAATGGCATGCAAGTGAATAGTCTGTAACACGCCAGCAATGTTAGTGTCCACACAAGGGACATGGCTACAGTCACATAGCAGAAGGTGTGGTACACTACATAATCTGTCCAAACGATAGTTAAGCGATAGCCATACCTAATGAGTTGTGTGTATAGTCTGTTGAAGCTGATATGGTGGGGGGTGTGACAGAGATGTGTATTATGAACTGTGGTAACCTTGCCATATGAGTCACTCAGACCTGTTCCCATCCTCATGTTTTTCAGGCAAGATGGCACACATCAGGCTGCCGGCGTATTTCGCAGAGGAAAATGATGTCATCATAAACAACCTGGTTCTGCACTACCAGGTCCTGGTTGGCAGGACAGCACAAGAACAGCAGGAGCGGACCGCCCTGTGGAATGATCTCATCCACAGAGTCAATGATGTTGGCCTGCATAACGGCAGTTATGAGCAGGTCCAGCATCATTGCAGCGACCTGCTTCGCAATGCTCATCGGTGTGCTGCCGCAGTGCAGGGGGATCACCTTGCCACAGGGGGTGGCCATGTTATCCATCCCCCTGACATGTGTGGAGGAGCTCCAGGCCAGCCTTGTGGCACCTGCCCGTCCAGAACACCATCAACCATTGGACCCCTTCGTGGAGGTGGGTGTTACCCACACAACAGCCAAGGAGCATGCAGGTAAGGGCACATCAGTAGACCACTGTTCTGTAAATATCCGCAGTGGTACAGGTAGATCATGCATATCTGATATGTCATACAAATATTGTGTTGCTGCATTGTAGTGATAAACAGATGTCCAGATGTGGTAGTATTGTGTGAATTTATGGTTGATGTATGGTAGTACTGCACCCATCCTGTAACAGTGCCATAGATGTGGCCACTGACATTGCATCGCTCACCCACTTATGTAGGTCCCTCCAGGGTAACAGCAAGGCAGCAGCCTAAAGCTGGTGAGTATGTCTTATGTAGATGCATGCCAACACACCGGACATATAATGGTGATGCTATATTCCATGCACACATCTAACACACCTACCCTGACTGCATGCTGTACATGTGCATGTATTGTTGCTGTGAAATGCATGGTCTCACAGGGGTGAACATGATGGGGTACTGAAAGGGTATGTCACACACTTGCATGACAACTAACATCCTGTCATTGCAGAATGTGTCCACAGGGGGTAACATACTGTTGATAGACATGGCCTACAGTAACAACATGTTCTGGACAACACCCATATACAGTGCAACACCAGTGTACATACCTGTAGGGCAATGCCAACTGCTGCTGAGATACACTATGGCATACATCATTACATTAGTCCACATTATCAGCTGGATCTAAGTTGCAACATGTGGTGTGTAGTGTATGGGACACTGCAGGCTGACACATATGTGTAAGGCTTACCTGTCATCCATCTGCATAAATGCTGATGGGGGGTTCTCAGCATGAAATACCAGTGCACTGCAGCAGGGTTCCTAAGAATGGTAGGAATAGCTCTATCTGCATATAGTCAGGTCCAGGACCTGTGGCATCCGTACACCTACCCACACTGCAATAGTGATGGCATTGTGTGAACACCATGGGATGTGCACATGAGTAGACCTTGTAATCATGCAGAATAGGGGGACATGTGTAGGGTAGGCTGAACATACACTGGCAATTGCAGAAGGCCCACACTGGTATACCCCTGCCATGAGCAGTGACTGCTGTAGTACACACAACAAGTGGTGTGATAAACCATCATGATAAGGGTGTGCATACATATCCCCACATGGTGTGTATGCATTGTGGTCAGCAGCCGCACACCTAACGCAATCTGTAGACATTGCATGTGAATGTATAGGACATATGTTACATACCGGGTGTTTGTACAGCTAAGATCTGCAGTGCTGTGGTCCCATGCCAGATCACGGATGTGTGTGTAAAAGCAATAAAGGTGTGTACATCCCCCATAGCCATGGTATGCTCTGATGGTTGTCAGTGTAAGCATTTCTGCAGTGGTCATACATGGTCTGTTGATGTTGACAGCTGTAAATCAGACATCTGGGATTCACCAATGACAACAGTCCACATATCATTCCAGTTATGTGTTGCTGAAACACATAGGGGCTGTGAGAGGTACATCTGGCATAACTGACATGGTACTACACATTCCGCAATGGGTTGGACACCTGTGAGTTGTGGTGCACAGTACATGGCAGGGTGCAGAACAGGTGCACAGCAATAATGTATACATGGGTGCAGGGGCATCACCTAGTCACAACACATGCATCATACACATGTATACCGCTGCTAGCATGGTGTGAGTATAGCTGAACTGCATGCTGTTTTGTACCATATATTCTGCATGTTGGCAGATGGGTAATTGGAGGACTGTGTGTACGATCATTGTGCAACCTCACCTGTATGTGTGTGCATGTGTGTGTGTGTGTGTGTGTGTGTGTGTGTGTGTGTGTGTGTGCATCCTGGTGGTTAGTTAGTTTGCCTGCAGGGTCACTCTGGCAAAGTGGTGGGAGGTAGATGCATGTATGATGCATGTGTGTGTTTGCGTGTGTGGCCATGTATGCACATGTGTGATTGTGGAGTGTTCATATGGCTGTACCCGTGCAGGACATGGAGTGCCACATTGCACACCAGGAATACCTGTCATGTACTTACAGGACAGAAAATAGTATAATATGGCCTGTAGCTTGGATCAGGCATCCAGAGGGAAGGTAGACCCCTGGTACACACATAATATTGCTGTTAGCAGAGAGGTCACCTACAGCCCACGTATGCAGCTGTACAGATGCATTGGAGAAGTAATAGTCAACATCAGGGAGTGTATCCACATATTACAGCTGACACATGATGGCCGATGGAGCAGCATATCCGGCATGTACTGAGCATTACATACACATGACACACCAGTGGGAGCTATTATGGGTACAACATAGCAGCCCACACATATAGAGGCCATGCACATCATTCCAGCCATACAGAGAGTGCTTACCAAATGACAGCACTGAGGCCATGTTACTCCACTACACACAGGTCAGGCAGGTAATGTAGCAACAGACCTTGTGTTGTGGCTGCTTGTGTGGGCATTTAGAGGACTGTGATGTTAATGAGTGGTAGCAATGTGTGTATGTTAACGAGTGTGATGCAGGATGGGGTAACACATGGACATATACGTGGGACTGTCTGTAAAGCCATGGGCAGGTAGGTAGTATGGATATGTGTGTGTGTGTGTGTGTGTGTGTGTGTACTGTTAAGCAATGCTGTACAGGTGGTTTTAAAGTGCGGTGACAAGGTGGGTTAGGGTCCCTCCTGCACCCAATCTGATGTAGGTGTCCATACAGTCACCGATGATAATGATAATGGTGAGGCACAGGTGGGGTTGCCAGTCACCAACATTTGACATCCCCCTTTTAGCCACCCCACCCCCACAAACAGTTACAGTAGCTATACACACCCCACCACCAGTGGCCATAGCAGATGGACAGCTGGTGTTCAGTGGCAGTGCACAGGAAAGTGTGGTAACCATGCCTACTGTGTCCAGTCACAGCAGGCATAGCTGGATGTCCGGCAGGCTGCCACATAGGCGGATGTCCCAGGGTGCTCATGGTAGGGCCACTGGACATCATGCCCCTGGCATAGGCAACATAGCTGCAGCCAGCAGAAGCATGTTCCATGCTGTAATAGTGGTGCAAGCACATATTGAGTGTTACACCAGACAGGGCCTTAGGCTGCAGAGGGCTGCACTCGCAACTGTAGGTGACAACCTCTGTGAAGTGGTTTCTGCCATCCGTGCTTCTAATGAGCAAGCGGATAGACGGCATGATGGCCGTCATCAGCCGTGGTGTGTCTGTGCTTCGACATGTGGTATGGACATGGGCCAGCAACACCAACAGCTGGCACTCAATGTGGGCATGCTAGGACACCAAGGGGCTCCTGTAGTGGCAGTAGCAGCCCCAGCAGTGCAGCAGGGGGTGTGTTGTCCACACCACACCACAGAAGGTCACGTGCACATGGTCCTGGCCAGTCCCAGGAGGGATGTGGTACCAGTGGACAAATGTCATCAGCAGGTGAGAGTAGCACTTCAATGCCTGTACCTGCATGTGCCCGCGGAACACCTGGCAGGCACAGTCCATGTGTCCATGGCTGGAGGCAGTGAACTGCACACCCTGCCAGGTATGGTCTGCAGCTGTCCATAAACACCTGTGTAGGAAAGCCACAAGGCAGAACTGTGTGCATGCATACCCACACACTATGCAAACACACCTAGGGCAACTTCATACCTACACACACCACATCTCCTCAGCCAGCTCTCCAGAGTACACCCCTCATCCACACACATGGTGTCAAATGTATGGCCCACCCTTGGCCTCTGGCAGACCACACACCACACCCTGTGCATATGATGATACCTGTGCCTCATCCCTGTCATCCATACCATCAATGCAGGGACAGTTTGATATGGTTCTGATGCACACAGTGACTGTACACCAGTGTACCACAGTCCTGCAGTGTAACATGATGTAGAGTGTGAGGCATATTTTGCATGTACTGTAGCCGTCCAGCAATGATGCATCTAGCTGTTAGTAACACTGCTTGGTTTTGGTCTCTAAACTGTTATGCAATTGTGTTGTAGGTGTACATGTGTCAGCACGAGAATGCCCTGTGCATATGATGATACATGTGCCCTTTCCCTGTCATCCATACCATCGATACAGGGACAGGCTGATATGGTTCTGATGCACACGGTGACTGTACACCAGTGAACCACAGTCCTGCAGTGTAACATGTTGCAGGGTGTAGAGTGTGAGGTATATTTGGCAGGTAGTGTAGCCATCCAGCAATGATGCCATCTAGCTGTTAGTAATATTGCTTGGTTGTGGTCTCTAAACTGATATGCAGTTGTGTTGTAGGTTTACATGTGTCAGCATGAGGATGGTCTGCGGTCATATTGCACAACGGGGTATGTCACTGTGCTGACACCATGGCAGTGACATATCTGGGGTACAGTCGAACACATTTCACAGGTTACTATACCGGATATTGCCTGTGCCACATGGACAAGTGGCCCACTGAGGCATGTATACCCTGCAACCTGATGTAGACCCATCCACATACATGCACACTGTTACTTGCCAACACTGGTACTGGACCCCTACCAGCAATGTTGTGATACTGACGTGTGTGGCCTACATTGCACAAACACTGCCTTAACCACTCTGTATCCAACAGACCTTGTTCTGCCCAGCAACAAAATGAGCAGCCTTTGCAGGTCATAACCTCAGGACCCTTTACACTGAAGTCACAACACATGACCACTATGCCATGACCACTGTGGGGACAGCTGTTGTGTTACTAATATAGCTGTCATTACCCAAATTGAGTGGTAGTGAACACTTGCCTTTACGTCCTAGATTGTGTCATTAATATGACTGTTGCATCACATATGTTGTTTTATCATCATGTACACATAGCAGATACATATGGTGGGATACATGTGGGAGGGTATACACAACTGTGACGTTTACTCATGACAGGTATATGGTTGTATACATATAGTTGTACAGATGTCTACATGTACATACACAGGTATACACATACATATGTCTGTATACACACCTGTATTGTGCTACATATATATGGCCATGTGTACACCTCTTTGTATGTACATATCTATACATATATGTATCTATACATATGTGTATATATAGGTATAAGTATATGTAGATATAGATATATGTGTATATAATTATATATGTATGCACATCCTATGTGTACAGATATGCCTAGTTATGTTGGTGTGTATATATATATATATATATATATATATATATATATCTCATGCATATCTATACCGATATACCTACTATTGTTGATATATCTGTAGATATCCATTCGTATATGTGCATATGTATCACTATCTTTATATGTCTGGACATATATTGCTCTGTATGTGTATATATCTGGGTTTTTATATGTGTATCTGTGTAATATACATACCCATCTATATATGTCGATATGTATATGTGTAATTATATATATATGTATATATATATATATAGATGATTATATGTACAGATATTCTCACCATATATCCTGGACACGGAGTGTAGACCTACCCCAGCCCCTATAGTCCCAACGTTGTAGTGCAAGTGGATGTCAGGTATGTATAGCAGGTATATTGGTAGACTATTGCTAATGTAATTGGGATTGTCTTCACAGATATGGTGTGTGTGGGAGGTCACATCTGCTTTCCACTTGTGTGTCATTGGCTACTGATAGACATCCTAAGGACATCCTAGTAAGGTACCACTGCTAGCATGTAATGCCCCCGTGGACTGCAGCACAGATATTGGCCAATATATGTGGACATTCTGAATCACTTTTTACAGTCCAGAGGTATACACGGAACCCCTTAGTGCTAAACATGTGTACCATGTATGACAGTATGGATGTTAACAGCCATGTAGATGGGTATAACACATAACGAGTGGTATACATATGCCACCATAGGTTATGCATTCACACACCCATGTCTGGCCTGACACATAATAACTGCTGGTACGAGGGTGCCATGGCCACATACTACCCACTAGATATTGACATACATCTGTACAGCATCCAACTGCTCTGTCTGACATACATGACTGTAAAGGGAGACCCGGCAGCAGTACATCCAGCAAGTATCTCCACATGACATCTCACTGGATAAGTACACTAAGCTGCTAGACATATTACAATGCACTGTGCAGGCTACAGGCAGACTGGCTCAACACTGGCCAACATCTCCTATGGGGGAATGTACATGTACCTGCATATATAGCAGGCTCTGCATGCGTGTCACAGCACAGGTTAAGATACACCTGTGTGAAGGTGCATAACTACATCCAATGTGAACACAGCCACAGCCACATATGGTAAACTAGCATAAAAGCACAGTATATGGACTGTCTGTTCAACACCATCCTCATATGTGCCACTCAGAGACTAACCCTACATATACTGGGCTGCTTCACGGTGTGGTCTACTGTCTGTCTGTGGTATGGGACATGTGTGTGTGTATGGCCCTACAAACATGTAAACCACTATGGTAACATACAGTGGAGCAGCATGTAACAAATGAATCCCCAAATGATGTGGATACTCTACAAAAGGGCCTTACAGAAACAGATGCTTGGTGCCAGAGCCATGGGCTCAAGCTCACTGCTAAGAAATGTATAGTTATCCCCTTTGGGAAAAAACATGTACCCATGAATTACCACATAGGTGGCAGTACACTAAACACCGAAAGTGTGTTAAGAGACTTAGGGACACAGGTGGAAAGTGGTCTCACCTTCAATAACCACATCGCCGCAACAGTCAGGAAATCCTTCTGTGTGGCACACCTCATCGCTAAGGGCTTTTCATCCAGAAAAAAGGAGGTCATTGTCCCACTGTACTCATCCCTCATTAGACCCATTATAGAATATAATGCCCCATTTGATATGTACCTCTCAAGGCATCTGCAACAATTGGAAAGGCTGCAAAAATACCTCACTAAAAGAATCACAAGACTAAAGCAGATGCCTTATGCTGACCGCCTTAAAAACTCCAGCTATACCCTGTCGCATATCGTCTACTCAGAGGCGATCTCTGATTAACATACAAGGCCATGTCAAACCCAGAGCTGTTAGACATGCTACACTTAAAGAAATCCCAATTCCTCAGAGCCACATACTCCAGGGATCTAAACCTTATCATCACAATAAACAAAACATGCTGGAGGGATAGGTTCCTGACCCAGAGACTCCGCAGACTCTGGAATAGATTGCCCATACATGTCAAGCAGAGCACCTCCTTGGCCGTCTTCAAAAGGAACATTGACAATTGGATGGGAGAAAGGAGAAACAATTTGTAATTCACATGTATTGGTAGTTTCATATAAGTAAATGAAATTAAATTGTATTGTATTTTTAATCATTTTGTATTAATTTGGAGATTTTAAAATACACCTGATATTATAAATTTTTGTAAACTGTTCAAAGTATGGTAGGGAGGACTAGTGATAAATTGTTAATTAATTATTCATTAGCTCATGGGCATTGTATTTTTGAATTGTAACTGTTTCTGATGAAGTCTTGTTTTTCAAAGATGAAAGCGCGCTCAATAAATTATATTTTACATCGCATATTGGTGTGACTAACTTCCAGCACTACTCGAGTGTTCCACTGGAACTGGTTTTCTTTTTTATTTTGTTGTGTTTCACAGTTCCTGCTGGTGTGGATTTTGAGTTAATTTTTATTCTTGTGGAACAGACTCGAGTGGTGACAACGTTTTGGTTGGTGGACTGTCTTAAGAACTGGTGTGTACATTCCTTGTTTGTTTGGGATGGCGGACCCCATTGAAAATGGTCCGTCTCCTTTTTTTTCGGAAAACAATGACATCCAGATGATGAATTGTGGTGCGAATGAGGCTGCAACTTTGGTGCAGCTAACATAATAGCAACCCTCACTGGGAAGATTTCAGAGTTGCAGGAAACGGTTGAGAGACTACAAGGGCCAGGAGGCTCAGTGACAAGGGCGGAAACCATGCCGGTTTCATCAGTGGAGGCAAGTTGTTCCCGGAAGGAGAAAACTCTCATGCGAGAACTGGGTGCACGTAAGAGGCTTATTCCAAACTCCAACAACCAGATGACTCAGGACTTTATTCCATGTGGCCAGGTGCGGCAGGATTCTACCTTAATGGGAAGGAGGCCGACATTGAGTGAATGGCTTAAAACGGACATTTTTCCGATTAGTCCAACACCATCTGGGACTCAAACTAGGGATGGAGACATAAACAAGGCTATGAGAGACTTGGAAAATAAATTTGGGAAGGTACGTAACCTCCAATGTGACAATGGGTTTTTAAAAGAGTGTATAAAAAATAAAAGAGTACCGAAAGGTCTCAGGGTTTTTCGTTTCCCTATTGGTTTATCTGAAGATGACCCGGAGTGTTTTGAACTCACCGAAAAGTTTGATAGACATGGTGTTGAACTCATGGAGTTCATTGTCAGGATTAACAACAAAAAAATAGAGGGTTTATTTGTGGATGTGGAAAGATCGAATGAACATGTTTTAAATGATATACATTTTGATTCAATATGCCATAGATATGACATTATGTTTGATAAAATTAAGCAACAGGTTTGTGACAATGTAAAAAGGAAATGTAAAGAGTTGTACAGGGAAGCCTGTGAATACAGGGACAAAATTGCTTACCCTTTCCCCAAATCTTTTTATAAGAACAACAATGAAGGGAATGGAGAAGTATTTCACCCCTCATGTCATCACACTAATGAAGTGGTTGAAAGTTATGATCAGGAATATCCAGTACTAAGGAGATCTGAACAGTTACAGAATAAGTATAATGTACCAAAAGGGAAGCATTTTTTAGAACAACAAGGGGGGAACAAGGTAGGGGGATGAAGGGCCCCTTATCAGAAGTTGAGAAAGGACAGTCACTATTGAGAGACCAAGAAGTTCTAAAGCAAGAAATTATTACCTCATTTGATGGGGTATTATTGAGTTATAAGGGGTTTAATATATTTAATTATGCAGGTCTAGAAATTAACAAAGATTATTTCTCTTTACTGAAGAAAGGTATTAAGTTTGTACCTAATTGTAAGGGGGATATCTCTCAGATTATTACAGACTTTAAATTATAACTAGGAAGTTAAATTTAAAATATTTATTTAAGGATACTTCCGGAACACCTAAACCTCTAAATTTCAAATGGAAAAGTTGTTTTAACCCCCCCCCCCCATACCCTAGTATTTCAACATTTGAGAACGTATGTACACAGGAGATCTATGGAACTTTTCATAATTCCAAACGTAAGCAGTATAACCTCACTTATGATGAGAACCACCTTTTAAAGGAACTTCGTGGTAACACAAATCTGAAGTTTATGAAACCTGACAAGGGGGCGGTATGGCAGTTGTGGAGAAGATTGATTACACTAATAAAATTTACAGTATGCTACAGGATGATGATAAATATGACATTTCATCTATAAATGAAATCAATGTAGCTCATAAGAAAATCCAGTTATGTCTGGAAGATTCACTATCACAGGGTGTAATCAATGAAGAAATCTTTCAATTTTTGCGTAACGTTCATCCAAGAACCGCAGTTATGTTTGGTATTCCTAAAACCCACAAAAATGTTGCTGACCCCCCATATCGTTTAATTATCAGTTCCAAAAACAGTATGACCTACCCTTTGGGAATATTTGTAGAAAGGATGGTGCGGGAGAATTTAAGGAATATTGATTACATATTACGTGATTCATGGGATTTCTTGGGTAAGATAAAAAGTGAATATTACCACAAGATGAATGTTTTTTCTACCATTGATGTTGTAGATCTGTTCACCTCCATTCCACATTGTGAGGGTTTAGACCTTTTCCATGAAGCTTTATTGGATGTTTGTAACCTAAGTAACACCTTAATGAATTTTGTAATGGTCCTCATGGAAATTATTTTAAAAAATAATTTTTTTATATTTGAGGGTGAGTTTTATAAACAGACAAAAGGGGTGGCTATGGGGATAAGTTGTGCCCCCCTTTTTGCGAACCTTGTCATGTACACCTGGGAAAAATTAAATATATTTAACAGCAAATACTTAGGTCAGTGGTGGACCTATCTCCGTTTTTTGGATGACATTTTTATTTTATGGAGAGGAGATGAAACTATAAAATAATTTTTTGATTATATCAATGCTGTTTGTGATTACTTCAAATTCACTGTTACGCAAAATAAAAATTCCATAAACTATCTGGATGTAACTATCTCCTTGGATAGATCTATGGGGTGTTTTGCATCCAGAATATAGAGAAAACCTACGTTTTCGAATGATTACTTGGAATACAACAGTTGTCATTCAGGCCACACCAAGAAAAACATTGTGAAAGGTCAGATGGTGAGGGTAGCAAGAATGTGCTCTAGTAAAGAGATCTGTAAGAGTGAGATAGCCACCCTGGTCAACCCCTTTATTGATAGGGGTTACCCCACCTCCTTGTTATATTCTGTTTGTGGAGAGGTTTTGAATGAATGGGGAAAGAAATTCATACCCTTATTGGGTAAACCCCTTGAGGTTTTTGCGAACCCTGTTGACCTTTCTGAGGACAAAAATTACAGTCAATCTATGATTCTAACATACGGGCTACTTAGTAAGGGCATTCAACAGATAGTGAAGAGAAACTGGGTAATGTTTAAGGGAGAAGACGGTCTCATGGATTTTGTAGGTAAAAAAACCTCACTTCGTGTTTAAAACCAACAACAACCTTAAATTTTTATTGGAGCATCCTATAAAAACAAATAACACATTAAGAGGTACTAGGAGTTGTGGTTCCTGTGCACATTGTCCATACATTTTAGGGGTTGATTGGGTAGAAATAGGTTCCACTAAGAGAAAGGTGTTTTTGAAAAGAGGTTCATGTGGCTCTAAGCGACTGGTTTATATTTCTATTTGTCAGAGTTGCCAACAGTTTTATGCTGGCAAAACTGAAAGGGCTCTGCGTAGAAGGATCTACGAGCATCTTTATGCCATTAGACGTGAGGACGACAACACCCTTTTTAGACACTTAAAGGGTAATGGTTCATGTAAAACTTTCCAGTTTGGTATACTGGAGAACCTTCGTAATGACATTAGGGGTGGGGATTGCAAAAATAGGTTATATAGGGAAGAATTAAAGTGGCAGCTAACACTGAATTCTACCCATCCCCCAGGTTTCAATGAAGCATGTAGTATTATGCCTGTGTTGAAATACCATTCATTTAAGCTTTAAAAGTTTTTTAAAAAAAACTATTTCTAATTCACATGTATTGGTAGTTTCATAAAAGTAGATGAAATGATATTTTATTGTATTTTTAATCATTTTGTATTAATTTGGAGGTTTTAAAATGCACCTGATATTATAAATTTTTTGTAAACTGTTCAACACATGTGAGAGATGCAACCATATAGCCAAACTGGAGGCTAAGCTCTCTCAACTCAGTACTGGCGTAACCAGTCAGGAGGAGAAGGAAACCACACTCACTACAATTCCAGTCTCACATAGACCTACCACGACAACAAACCAAACACATAAACACACAAAAACATGCTCGGAGGCTCTAACTAAAAATCTGCCTAAGCAGCAGAGACCTCCAAAGCAGACACCCAAGCAACCGCTACCCCAAAACAAAACACGTGCAACACATAGCTCACAAAGCCAGTGTGCCGAACAGTCACAGCCCTTAAGGCTAAACAACACACCTGATACACTTGTAATAGGTGACTCTATCGTCAGGCACACTGACGTCCCGCTCACCAGGCTGAACAAGGAGAAGGTCACGGTGAGCTGCCTGTCGGGCGCTAGGATCCGCCTCATAACACAAGCACTCAGGTCACTCCAAGGCAAGTACAAATATGACTCAGTCATTGTCCATGCTGGTGTGAATGACCTGAGATGTACCTCCCTGGACTACATGAAAGAGACATAGAGGAGCTCTCTGAGCATGTAGCCCAGGCCGGTATGACCCTGACCTTGAGTAGCATCTTACCCTCACCAAGAATGATGCCACAATATGAAGACAAGATGATCAATTTCAACAATTGGCTTAAGTGCTGGTGTCATTCAAAGGGGATCAATGCCTGTCAGCCTGGGATGACATGCTCGACAAGCCACGATGCTTCGCTAGGGATGGCTTGCACCTGTCACCCCTGGGCTTTCGGATATTGGCAAAGGCTCTTGCTACCCCCATAGTGCCTTTTTTAGGCAAGGCTCAAAAGACAAACCCACCTCCATAGGTATCACAAGGGATAAGAAACTAAGAGTAATGCTACTCAACGCCAGAAGTCTAAACCTCAAGATGCACTCGAAACTCTCCTTAGCATGGAGAACATTGATATCTGTGCAGTAACAGAAACCTGGTTCAAGGCTCCTGAGAGCACGACAGCACTACCAGGTTATACCTCATACCATGCTTTTCGGCCTCAAAACTTGGACCGAACCACAAAAGGAGGGGGAGTATCAATATTCGTCAAAGATACCCACACCTCCAGGTTGGTGGCACAGCACGAAGCATCAGAGACTATCCATGTGCAACTAACTGTGGGTAAAACTGCCTTCCAGTTTATAGCCTGCTACAGACCACCCTCCCAAACACAGGAACCCCACTTGGCCTTCCTGAGAATACTGGAAAATATGAAGGTCTCTCCAAACACCATTATATTGGGCGACTTCAACTACCCAAACATAGACTGGGAGCATTACTCTAGCTCCAACACCCTAGCCCAAAGGTTCTTAGAATTTATAAACTCAAATGCTATGGAACAACTTGTTACCACTCCCACAAGAGGGGAAAACATACTGGACCTGATCATCACCAACATGGGGACACTATGCTCCAGACCAGAAGTGTATCCCTCACTGGTAAGATCAGACCATAAACTAATCTCACTGGATATTCACATCCCGACCCCACCCCCTGCCCAGAAAACCACAGTGAAAAACTTCTCTAAAGCAAATTTCACACGCCTCAAAACCGAGGTGAAATCCTTCAATGCCCCCGGGCCTGTGGAAAATACGGCCCAGACCACAGAATCCTTTATAAACGCATTCTATGAACACCTTCAGGAATGCATGGATCATGCAATCCCAAATAAAACCAAGACCCAATCCTCCAAAGGCAGACGTCCTGTCTGGTGGACCCCAGCCATAAACAAACTATACAATAGAAGGAGGAAGCTACTACATGATAGAGAAAAATCCCAAAAAGGGAAGGCATCTCTGATCAGTATTAGCAAAAAACTACGGGCACTCATAAAATCGTCTAAGGCCAGCTTCGAGAGAAAAATTGCACAGGACACTAAGGATAATCACAAGGCTTTCTTTAGTTATGTTAGGAACCTGGGTGGGAATTCCCAGATATGCTCAGAATTAGTCCACAATGACAAAAAATACACCGAGCCCACAGACATTGCCAACATCCTAGCTGACAGGTTCAGTGCAAACTTCTCCCCCCCCCCACCAAAAGGGCAAATATCTATCCCAACAGAGTGCTGCCCCCCTGACATCTCAGATGCTCAGGTAAGAGCCACCCTCTCCAAAGCAAAAAACACAGCATCAATGGGACCAGATGGTGTCCCGGGCTGCATCCTACATGAACTCCAAGAAGAGCTAAACCCAAACATAAAACTACTGTTCAATCTTAGCCTTACTACAGGATATGTACCCAAAGAGTGGCGTACAGCAACAGTGGTCCTTCTCCACAAAGGTGGTGCCTCAACGGATCCTGGAAACTATCGCCCCATAAGCCTGACTAGCTTGGTCTGCAAAGCTATGGAAAGGATCATCATGGACCTCATAAATAAAGATATTGGGGACCTACAGACACTGGATCCTACCCAGTTTGGCTTTGTTAAGGGCAGATCCTGCCTCTTAAACCTGGTCAATTTCTTTGAAACAGTCACCAAGGCCATTGACGAGGGGAAGGTGGTCCACACAGCCTACCTGGACCTCGCAAAAGCCTTCGATACAATACCCCACTCGGGCATTATAGATAAGCTCACAAGCTTAAATATAAACCCCTATGTCACTAGATGGGTTGCAAACTGGCTCAAGGACAGAACCCACATGGTTAGAATTGCTGGAGCCATGTCAGACTCCAAACCAGTTACAAGTGGCATCCCACAAGGCTCAGTCCTGGGACCTCTCTTGTTCGGTATATATTTCTCAGCAGTACAGGCCAACACGGAAGGACTGTGGCTGACCAAGTTCGCAGATGACTGCAAACTGGGCGCCATAATCAACTCTCCAGCCGACACAAGCATCCTCCAAAAGGGCCTCATAGAAACAGACAACTGGTGCCAGAGCCATGGCCTCAAGCTAAATGCCAAAAAGTGTATAGTCATCCCCTTTGGCAAAAACAAAGTGCCCACAAATTACCACATAGGTGGTAATCCATTAAGTACAGAAGAAGTCATTAGGGACCTGGGGACCCAAGTTGATAGCAATCTCTCATTTGACAACCACGTGGCCAAAGTGGTTAGAAAAACATTTTATATAGCCCACCTAATCATGAAGGGATTCACATCTAGATCAGGGAGGTCATCGTACCTCTTTACTCATCCCTCATCAGGCCCATAATTGAGTACAATGCCCCTTTGGGATGTACCTTACCAGACACCTGCAGCAACTGGAAAGACCCCAAAAGTACCTCACCAAGAGGATCAAAGGGCTCAAACAGATGCCATATGCTGCCCGGTTAAAGAAACTCCAGCTCTACTCAGTGGCATACCACCTGCTCAGAGGCGATCTGTGCCTGACGTATAAAGCCATGTCCAACCCGGAATTAATGGACATGCTGCACCTCAGAAAATCCAAATCCCATCGAGCTACGCTCGAGAGACTTGAACCTCAGCACTGAAATAAATAGGACATGCTGGAGGAACAGATTCATAACCCAGAGGCTCCCTTCACTCTGGAATAAAATCCCAGTCCAGGTTAGGCAGAGTCCCACATTGACTCTCTTCAAGAGGAATCTTGATGAGTGGATGGGAGATTGTAGGTTTACCCCGGCTATCACTTCTGTGTCACTGTTAGACAGAGGCACAGTATACTAACCTCAAAAAAAGGCATAGCAAAATTAATTTAAAATGGGTGGCGAAAGCCAAACACACTCTGGCTAGGCTTATAAATGCCCTAGGGCAGATAGCCTAGTATGACCCTATGAACCTAAAGTATGGTAGGGAGGACTAGTGATTAATTGTTAATTAATTATTCATTAGCTCATGGGTATATAAGCATTGTATTTTTGAATTGTAACTGTTTCTGATGAAGTCTTGTTTTTAAGACGAAAGCGCGCTCAATAAATTATATTTTACATTGCACATTGGTGTGACTAACTTCCAGCACTACTCGAATGTTCCACTGGAATTGGTTTTCTTTTTTATTTTGTTGTGTTTCGCAGTTCCTGCTGGTGTGGATTTTGGATGGGAGAAAGGAAATTCACCCCAGGGATCATGTCAGTCACCCTGCTAGACAGGGGTCCAGGGAAGTAAATATTGTGGGAAGAAATAGCCAGGGAATTGTTTTGGCTAGGCTTGTATAGGCACTAGGGCTGATAGGTTCATAGATTGGTACTAGGATGTCAGATAGGATGGGACCTATAACAATGACATCTACCACAGTCTATACACAGGCTAAAGAACATGTTAACAATACACACACTGTTGACATTTACCATAGTTACACAGACCTCAGTACTGTACAATTGACCACAGGATGTCCTGGTAATGTTGTCAAATATTACCTGTAGTGTACATAACATGCGTAGCAGTCTGATATCTCACTAGCTTGCTATCAGATATGATGACACTAATGATGGTGTACAGCACATATGCACCTCTTAATGCACGACATATGTACAAAGGTTGACAGAGTTGAATTTGGAAGCACATATACGGGGCCAATATTGACATGTTGCTGTGATAACCTCATACATGTACTGTCGTAACATGGTTTGTTGCAACATGTGTTGTATGAGGGATATGAATTCAGTAACTGTCACGGCTTTCACCATCTACAGACTGCAATCCTCAGACTACCTTCTGCAGTTCACAGTTACGTGCTCTGTGGGTAACACATGACACCAAGGGCACAACACACTGCCCAGTCTGCAGATGACCCTGCAGATGCAGATTCCTCATAAACATAGAACTGACATGGCAGGTATTACAACATGTAGGACAGCCATATCCACACACACTGTTAAACCAACATTACTCCACATGCAGTATAGCAGCACTTACAGTCTGTAGTCAGGTCAGGCACATCCCCCTCCTGTGTGTTGCCCTGTTTCCACAGTGTATGTTGTTAGAGGTAAATCCACAATCCATCTGAGATGCTGTTTGCCAAACAGCAGCTCTAGTTCCTGCCCACAGTGGATGTAAAGGGCCAACATCAACATGATGTTCGTAGATATTGGAGTGTGTTTCCATGCAATTGGCTGTGGGAATGTTACCACAGCTGTTCCACATGCACTAAGCTAGAGGAGGACTGCAATTGGTGCAGAGGCCATCAGCTGATCATGACCATCACTTAAAAAACACAAGCTGCTACCAAGCAAAGCAGGTGTACATCCCACATCCACCAGAGAGGGTGTGAGAGGGACAGACAGAGACAAAGTATGTAAGGGAAGGTGTGAGTGATTAAACTTAAGCATGTTTGTGTCACACATCTACCAGTACAGGGTTTCAAACACCTGACTGACTATGCATAGCTATCAAATGTGTATGCAGTTATTGCATGCGCCGCATAGCTTGCATTTTGGTGAGCTGTCCAGACGTGTATATGCTGGTGAGTGACATCTGCAACACTGTTGCGATACAGTAGGTGTAACACACGAGCCTGTCCACATGAACAGGTGTCAGTGTCAACACAGCCACACTCTCTAAGGGACTCATACACATTGCCACACTTGGCAGGGTAACAACTACACTTCCTAACCAGTTACTTTGCCACAATATAGTAATGCATAGGTATCAATTGGCCCACAGGTGTTATCTTGGGATTCTGTGGTCAAAGGGTATGTGACGGTGCCTGACATTAGAAAGCATGCTTCAGTATGCCACTGGGGGTGGTACTGGGTGTGAATGTGGCCGGAAGCATCTCATACACCATACACACAGGCACAGGGTGCTAGTACTGGCATGCATGCGTGCATTGCTTCATGGGTGTGTAGTGGTTGATGGTGCTGGATGGCTGTACAAGGCTAGGTGAGGGGTATACCTTGGCATCAGGCCACATGGGAATGCTCTGCATTATGGCTAAGGGGTGTAGTGTCTGGAATGACCCACACAGGTTGGTGTAGTATCCACCATTTAGTCACCTGGTTTACTATTGTATGTGGTCAGTGCTGTGCAATGCTTGCCACATATGTGTTCTATATGCCATGACATGGATGGTGGTTGGGATATGCACACATCCCTCATTCATGTACAGTGGAATGTGGAAGTGTGCCTGGTTTGTCTGGCCAATATTCTATAGACAGAATGTTATCATCAGATGTGAGAGTCCCGCCCTCATGTGGCAGGGCCAGGTACTGGACAGCAGGTTGACCCTGCACCTACATTGATAGCATGCTACAGGTATTCCCTGGTGGCAAGTGGCATCTGTCCATACAGTGCATGTGTGTAAGGCATGGTATGTCCTTTGTGGATCACATTTGATGGAACCACAGTTGTTGCAGGCGTCCAGTGAGAAATATACTGAAGGTGCACTGTCTGCAGTTATGTGCCTATCGTACTGTTGGACAGGGTGCCATGCCCACTGTAGGTCACTGCATTCACACCATACTTACTATCATTCACCAATATGCAGTGTACTACACACATATTGGCTGTTGTCTCGGCATATGTGTGTGTGTATGAGACATGGGTTGAGAGTGTGCTCTGGGTAATACTGGGGTTGCTAACTCTGATTGCCTGGCCTTGATGTCAAATGTATGAGCATGGATATGCACCCCAGCCTCGTGGCCATTTCACAGCTGGTATCCCTGCACAGTGGACATTGTGATATGTACCAGGGCCACCATATAAGAAATTTGCAAAACCCGCTACACATTGGGCCCAGGTGTCACACACACACATCGGATACGAGGTACAAACACACACACATCTGTCATGTCCAGGAGTAGAACCCTTATCTAACTAGTTTATTACACTACAGCACTACGCACCACTGTGATTACTGCAGTTCTCCTTCCCCAAAGGTGTATATCACATTGGCTGACATCAGCAGGATTGCCATAGTAGGGCATTTGACATGTACTGAGTGTGACTAGCCTCTAATGCATAGCTCCCTACACAGACATTGAAACACACACAAAACATCCAGAACTGCCATGGTTGGGTATAGAACCCTACCAGAGTTCTGAATCACACTACAGCAGTATGCAGTTATGGCATGCGCTACAGAGATTACTGGACTACAACCTTCCCAGACGTGTATTTTGGGATGGATGACATCAGCAGCCTTACCAAGGAAGAGCATTTAAATTGTAGGGGGTATGCCTACCCTAAAAAGCATTGCCTTCTACACAGACACACACACACACAGTTGTCAAGGCTGGGGTTAGAACTCCTACTTAGCTAGTTTATCACACTACAACAGTGCACAGTTACGGCATGCGCCACTGAGATTACTGGCCTATCCCTTCCCCAAAGGTGTATTTCACAGTTGATGACATTGGCACACTTGTCAAAGTGAACCATTGGAGGTTGTAGTGTCTGTGAATGGACTCAAAAGCATTGCTCCCTAACACTGACAAAGGAACACACATACATCCACACTTGCCATGTCTGGGACTAGATCTCTTACCAAACTACAGCAGAATGCAGTTACAGGATGTGCTATGGAGATTATTGGGCTACAGCTTCCCAGAGGTGTATTACTAGGTGGATGACATCAACAGCCTTGCAAAGGTTGAGCATTTGAATTGTAGGGAGTGTGACTAGCCTAAAAAGCATTGCTCTCTACACAGACAGACAGACAGACACACACACTTGGCATGTCTCAGAATAGAACACCTACCTAACTACTTTATCACACTACAGCAGTATGCAGTTACAGGATGTGCTATGGAGATTACTGGGCTGCAACCTTCCCAGTGGTGTATTTCTAGGTGGATGACATCAGCGGCATTGCCAGTGTTGAGTATATGACTTGTAGGCAGTGTGAGTACTCAAAAAAGCATTGCTCTCTACACAGACACGCACACACACACACACACACACACACACACACACACACACACACTTGCCATGTCTGGGATTAGAACACCTACCTAACTACTTTATCACACAACAGCATTACGCAGTTACAGGATGCGCTATAGAGATTACTGGGTTACAATTTTCCCAGAGGTGTATTTCTAGTTGGATGGCATCAGCAGCCTTGCCAAGGTTGAGCATTTAAATTGTTGGGAGTGTGACTACCCTAAAAAGCAGTCAGACAGACACGCACACAAACACACACAGTTGCCAAGTCTGGGATTCGAACACCTACCATACTAACTTATCACACTACAGCAGTACACAGTTATGGGACACGCCACAGAGATTACTAGGCTACAACTCTCCCAAAGGTGTATTTCACATTGGATGACCTCAGCAGGCTTGTCATAGTAGGGCTATGGGGAGGGAAGTGTGTGCGCATGGGCCATTACCCATTCATCTAGGGGTTGACACGCCACATGCGGGCACACGCAGGGTCATATTTCACATGTATGTGTATACAGTTGCTAGATTACTACTTCCTTGTACAGTCATGTTGCACAGCTGGCACATGCACCACATAGTCTGTAATGCTGACAGATACTGGTGGCTAGTATCTGCAGTGAGTGACATCTGCACCTCATGTGTTTGGGGCCCTTTGGCTGTGTGCTGGGTGGGACAGGCCTGGATGGCTCCTTGTCACAGTCACCCTCTTCGACACATCTATGTCCGTCTACCTTTGGTTTATTATAGTGTGTTGTCCTTACATATATGTCTGTATTCCTATCCACTGTGTGTGCAAGGCATGAGTGGTGCATACTGATGAGTGTCTGCGCTAACAACTGCGACTGCCAGATATGTCTGGTCCACTGGTGTTTGCAGACATGGCCTTCATGTGTTTAAGTGTGTGAGCATGCCCAGTATGACCTTTCAGTATGTTGTTGCCTTACATTGCCAGTGTATGAGCATGCCCAGTATGGCCATCTGTATTGCATGTGTGGTTCAAGTCCAGGTAGTTTGTACTGTAGTGTTGACCTTTGTGTTGTACACCGACAGGTTGCATGCTGTCTCTGCAGGGTATCCATCGATCATTTGGCATTGACTATTACTACATTTCTGCATTGGGGGGGGGGGCACACCTGACTGTTTCTACATTTCTACACAGGATTGGGGGCACACTTAACTGTTACTATATTTCTATGTAAGATGGGGGGAGGGCACATCTGACTATTTCTACATTTCTACACAGGATTGGGGGGGCACACACCTGACTGTTACTATACGTCTATGTAGGATGGGGGGAGGGCACACCTGACTATTTCTACATTTCTACACAGGATGGGGGGGGCACACCTGACTGTTACTTTATGTCTACATAGGATTGGGGGGGCATACCTGACACTTGTACACATTTGCTAGGACTGTATTGGTATGTTGGGTATTCCATTTCAGTCTGTAGTCTTACCTATTGTGCTGGCTAGAGGCATACCAGTGCACTACAGATCTTAGCTTTTAATTACCTACATATTAGTGTCTGACTTTCTAGCCTTCACAACTGACATCCCACTGCCTGGCCTGCTGTAGTCTGTTTGTGTAGTCCTGGGGGGGAGGTTACCCATAGGCCTCAGTCAGAGGCCATAGCATAGCATTTGTTTGTGTTTGTCTACACCTGTCCTGCTGGCTGTGACTGTTGTTGGGTATGAGCCCCCCCCGACTGACATGTGTGAGTCACTTACCTTATGGGTGTCCCAGTATTGAGGGTGGTGCTGCAGGGCTGCCTATGTTGGATGCACATAGTACATTCTCTACACATGGTTAGGCACAGGTAGTGTAATGTTTGGCATCCCTTTTACTGTATGTGAGAGTCAAAGATAGGTGTTATTCCCTGGGTCCCTCCCGTGTCAGTGTATGTGCTATGTATTGCCTCTTTGCCAAGGCCAGGGCATACTGGACACGCCTCCTTCTGTCTACTGGGGCAGGCTCAGGTTGTTCCTCCTCCGAGTCACTCTATGCCCATGCAGGCCTTGGCAATGTTGGGGGGGGGCTGTGTGGCCCTGCCCCGTGCTGTTCCTGCTGCAGCTGTTTCCGCAGGATCATATTGTGTAGCATGACACATACAAGGACAATTTGGGTACATGTAGCTGGTGAGTACTGCAAGGCTCCACCGGATGTGTCCAGGCACCGGAACTGTGACTTGAGCATCCCAAATACATGCTCTATTGTGATTCTTGTTTGTGCGTGTACCTCATTATGGAGTTCTTGTTCGGTGTGTGTGTGCATTTCTGATGGATGTCATCAGCCACGGCTCCAGTGCATATCCAGCATCTCCCACTAGGTGACCGTCAGGGATGACCCCATTGGCAAATCTCTGGTACAGCTGTGTCAGATGCCAGATGTGGAAATTGTGATTGCTTCCAGGGCAGCCAGCACACACGTTCATTATTATGCCCTGGGCATCATGCACGACCTGGCAGTTGATGGAGGGGAAGCCCTTGCGGTTGATGTAGACCCTACCCCGCTCTCCGGGTGGTGCTTTGATGCATATGTGCGTGCAGTCTATAGCACCCACTACCTCAGGGTATTTTGCTATTTGGTGGAACAGTTGCATATTGCTGGCCAGTGCCTCACGGGTGTTGGGCAAATATATGTGCTCACCGACATGCAGACATGGCATCCAGGAACTGGTGGAGTACCCTGGATGCTGATGCCTGTAACATCCCCATAATATCCCCATTTGGTATTTGAAAGGTACCTGTAGCTAGTATTCTTAGGCCTACACATACCTTGGTATCCACTGGGATGGGTTCCCCTCTGTTAGTTCTGTGTGTGAGGCGTGGCCGGCACAGCTCAACAATTTGCTGTAGGAGGTCCCTGTCCACCCTATAGCACTCCACTATCTCCAGCTCATGTAGCCCTTGGTAGGTAACCCTGGGTTTGTACACTGTTCTCTGTCTCCTCACTGTGGGTTGCTTGGCAGCATTTACATCCTCGCCACCCTAAGCCTGTTCCACAAGTTGTTGTATGATAGCTATTGCAAACCCTAACATTTTGCTGTTGTGAGTGTTAAAAGTTCCCTGCTTTTTTACACTGGTGGTGTAGAGTGTGAGAAAAACCAGAGGGGTAGGTGTTTGCATAGTTTATAGTAGTGTTCTGGGCTGGGCTGGGCTGGGCTGGTCTGCTGCCCGTGTAATTGGCTGGTTCTAATACATTTCATCTGCCAGCTAAGCTAGTATTCCTTGATTACCTTCCTACTGCTGTTTTCCCTTCCCATTGCCTTCCTGTTTCAGCCTGAGGGTGCACCGCATAAAGAGAGTGCTCAGTTGTGCACACTGCTGCTCTTTCCTGGTTTAACCTCTTTTTTCTTCCTGTACAATCCGGTGCGCAGTGCGCACACCTGCTTAGGCTTTGTAAAGAGTGCTAGGCAGGTTTAGACACACACCCTAGCTGTGCTAAGCTAGGAGCACACCCGAGCCACAGGGCTACAATCCGCTTACAGTATGCCTGACACCCCCCCCCCCCATGATGTCGCCAACCTCCTTGGCTTGCACCAAGCTATTCCTACACTTACACTGTTGGGACCTGACTCACATCCTGGGGAAAACTGGGATTCACTATCCTTCCACTCATTTGCATAGGATTGACTACTAATACATAGTTACATGTCTCACACTGAGCCTCCCCCCTTAGCAACCACTACTCACTGGCCATGTTGTATTCTGCTTGCCATTGACTTGCATGGCAGAATACTGATTTTAGTTAGACTGCTTAATTTAGGCTCATTTTGTTATTTTCCCCTGATCCCATTTGTGCACCACAGCCCTATGCTTAAACAACCGAGATCGGCTAAAAGAAAATAAAAGTTGATTTTTTACATTTTTGTATTGTTTGCAATGCCATTGGCCTTATACTTGGCCATTAGCATGCTTACTACATGATATGCAGCATTTATTTGGAGCTGTCATAGCTCCGTTTTGGATTTTGCAGAAATGTACTCAGTTACTAACCGAGTACATTTCTGCTGATTGCACTAGTCCTGCATGGACGGTTGCAAGCTTCCTGGATTGTAAAATCACCTCATTTGCATGGATTTCTCATGCAAATGGGGTGATTTGGATACAAGGACTTCATCCATGCAGGATTAGTGCAGGAGCACTCGTGCATGCCCCTGCAGGCTGTTCCTGGATCGCACGGCAGATATATTGCCTGCTTGAGCTCCTGCAAGCATTTGAGAATCCGGAGGAATCTGTTCGATACAAAAAGTTTACAGTTTTTTTATCTGGCTTGTAAGATTACACTGTCAAGATGAAGCACACTTAAATCTTACGAACAGTAGAGGGCATTGTGATACTACTTTGCCTAAGAATGGCTGGAGAGACTCCCTCTTCAAACATCAAAGGAATTGTTGTCATTGCTCATGGATGTGTGTATAAAAGTTTTGTAACTTAACTGTTTTTGTAGTCTGATGAAGTTCTGATAAGGGACGAAAGTGCTTAATATATATATATATATATGTAATTTTTTTGTTTTGGTTTTAAGTGGTTTTACCAAATAAAACATTTGTTGCTCACAACCTTCTGCCTTGGATTTGTTTTGGCTTTGGAGCCTCTTGGATTTTGTGTTTTACCAGTTAATCCTAAAATTATGTTATTGGAGAAAATGTTGTTTTCAGTGCTGAATAAGTTCAAAGAAAGACAATCTAGCATATTATTTAAAATAATGTAATACATGGAGAGTATTTTGAATTCCAAGCAGACTGGTTTGCTGGTTTAAGACTAAAAAAAAAATATATATATATATATATATATATATATATATATATATATATATATATATATATACATACACGCACACATTCAGTATGACATTTTACACACACGTGTGTGTGTGTGTGTGTGTGTATATATATATATACACACACACACACACACATATATATATATATATATATATATATATATATATATATATATAGATAGATATGGTTTCACTTTAGAATCCTAAAATATCACAATGCTGAATTTCACAAAACTTCATAATCTGGAAGCCCAAAATCCTGAAAACTCGAAATCCCGAATCCCAAAAGACTGGAAACACACAGGCTACATATACTGACTATAGAGAACACAAACCAGATTACATTCCACCAAATATAAGCAGGGGGACAAGCCCCCATGCACCCCCATGTGGGTGGTTGTGCCCCCACACCCCCTGCTGCTTAAATATATCAACTCCACGATTGCACTTCACTACACTATCATGAGTTATGTTGTAGTATAGCAAGTTAAAAGGGAATGTTACTGAAGTTACAACAGGCAGTTATGAACACGTGATGGTATGTTTGCCATTTATTTCTGTGGAGTGCAATCTTGGAATTTATATATTTAATTAGCAGGGGGTGGGGGTGCAGGGGGGCTTACTCCCCTGCCCATACTTGGTAAAAAGTGCTATCCTTTGTCTTGTATATGTTTCTCTGTGTCCTTGTTCTGGAATTTTGTCATTCTTTGTGTCCTGTATATTTTCAGGATTTTGTGATTCAAGATTTTGGATTCCAGCTTATAAAGTTTAATCGCTATGTAATCCAATGTAACTACTGTCTGTTTATTTTAAAAATAAACCTCAGCAGGACAGAAGATCCACAAAAGATGTTTATTGAGCGCTTTCGTTTAGTATATTATAAAACTTCATCAGAATATCTAGTAGAAAAACAGACAACTGACTCAACAAAATTTATATGTATATATATATCCCATCATGCACAAGTTAGTCAAACAACAATTATGCCTATCCTTCCTACTTAAAGGAATATTATCAAAATTAGTAAATAAATACCTATAAATATAGATAATACATTTGATAAAACATAAAAAGGCTTAAAACTTCATAAAATCCTATCTAAACTAAAACATATATATATATATATATATATATATATATATATATACACATTTCTAACATACATTTAAGTAAAATAAAAATGATTAAATAAATAAACAAATAACTACATGAAGCCATCACTGATCGCTTCATGTAGTTATTTGTTTATTTATTCAATCATTTTATTTAAATGTATGTTAGAAATGTGTGTATATATATATATATATATATATATATATATATATATATATATTTATATACATATGTTGCAGTCTTTAAAAAAAAAAAGGTCATGATTTCTTCACTTTAGACAGGCATATTTACAGATAAAATGAAAATTAGAAAAGAACTTCAGAGGGACACAGGTAGAAAAGTACAGTTGTGTACACTTACCATAAATGTGGATGTTCGAGTGTATTCACTGTTGCAGTCATTACATTTGGGTAATCTGCTGGCAGGTTGCCCTCAGTCAGCCTGATTAACAAAGTCTTTGGTCCTGCATCAGTTGCTGTCCCTTCTTCCATGACATCAGGTCGTCAGTGGTATAAAACATGCAGCCGACGCCATTACATCAGTTTTCCTTGCCCCAGATGTCAGGTGCCCCCAAATGGGGAGCAAAATATATAAATAATTTAAAACACAAAAATATACCTCCAAACAAAAGCAAATACACCAAAAAGGCTTTTAAGTATAGTAAAAGAAAGTAGAGGCATAGTAAGAGAAAAAACAGGGGGCTGGAGGGAGGGTAACCAGGACTGCAACAGTGAATACACTCGAACATCTACATTTATGGTAAGTGTACACAACTGTACTATGTTCTTCATGTTTCACTGTTGCAGTCATTACATTTGGGTAGATTCCCAAAGCTATGGTTGGGAGAATGGATTTATACAGCATTAGGACCGGCTATAAAGCCCTGCAAAACAGCAGTGGCAAAGCCAGCTCTGGATTTAGAGAAAATTGGTAAATGATAGTGGTTGGTGAAAGTATGAACTGAACTCCAGGTAGCAGCTTTTAGAATATTCCTGGTAGGAACACCTCTGAGAAAGGCTGTAGAAGTAGATGCAGCCCTGGTGGAATAGGATCTGATCCCCTGGGGGATAGGTTTTCCATGGTGCTTATAGCAGAAATGAATACTATGGCTTATCCATTTGGAAATGGCTTGCTTTGAAATAGCCTTTCCCTCTGCCCCTGCAGCAAATGCTACCATCAGTTGTTCAGATTTTCTTCAAGATTTAGTCCTGTCCAAGTAAAATCTAAGTTGTCTGTGTACATCCAATGAATGCAGAATCCACTCCCCCTTGTTCTGTGGATTGGGAAAGAAAGTTGGCAAATGAATGGACTGATTAAGATCCACACTGGATACCACCTTGGGCATGAAGGATGGGTTGGTCCTGAGTGACATCCTGTCCGCATGAAAGATGATGAAAGGTTCCACTGCCATAAGGGCTTGTAATTCATAAATCCTTCTAGCAGAAGTGATTGCTAAAAGGAAGGCTGTTTTCCAGGAAAGAAATTTTAAGTCTGCAGTAGCAGCTGGCTCGAAAGGAGGTAAAGTGAGTTCCTCCAATACAAAGTTAAGGTCCCAGGCAGGGGTTGGAGCTCTCCTGGGTGGCGTCATGTTTTTGGCCCCTCTGAGATACTGCTTTAGCAGAAAATGAGAGAAGAGGGGGGGTTCTGTGTTGTAATGAGCTGAAATGGCCGAGGCATGGACTTTTATGGAAGAAAAAGACAGGCCCTTGTGAAGCATCTCAGTTAAGTATTGCAAAATCTGAGGTAAATTGAGCACTGCTGTGCTCATCCCTTGAGATTGATTCCAGGCACAGAATCTTTTCCATTTGTCAGCATAAGATTTTCTAGTACTAGGTCTTCTCACCTCCAAAATGACATCCATCACAGGTTTGCTGAGGGATGCTAAGGGGGAATTTAAGTGATTAGCGAAGCTGCAAGATTCAGTGTTTGGAGCTGAGGGTGCAGAATTTGGTTGTTCTGCTGAGACAGTAAGGAAGGTGTCTGAGGCAGGTGCCATGGAGAAATTTGTGACAGACTGCGTAGGAGTGGGTACCAGTGTTGGCGAGGCCAGTCTGGAGCAATCAAAATCCTTTTTGGTTTGTCCTGTTTAACTTTTAGTAGAACTTTGGAGAGCAGAGGCAGAGGGGGAAAGGCATATACTGATAGGTTTTCCCATCTGAAGGATAGAGCATCCACTTTCCAGGCTTTTTGTGAGGAGTTGTTGTGCAAAATTTGTCCAACTGCTAGTTTTGGGGTGAGGCAAAAAGATCTATGTCTGGGCTCCCCCATTTGCGTGTCAACATGTTGAAAATCCATAGTTCCAGTTTCCATTCGTGTGGGTCCATGAGATTTCTGCTTAGTTCATCTGCCAAAATATTCAGCTTTCCTGGCAGGAATTGAGCTTGTAGTTGTACTTGATAGCTCAAGGTCGTATTCCACAATGCCATGGCTAGTCTGCAGAGGGGGTAGGAATGTGTACCCCCCTGCTTGTTTATGTACCACATAACTGTGGTGTTATCCGTCTTTACCATTAGTTGTCCTGGATGAAGGTAGTCCTTGAAGGCTGTCAGTGCATTCTGTACAGCTAGCATTTCTGATTGATATGAAGGTGCATTTGATTTGGGCTCCATCTGCCCTGAATGCAGTTCCCTGCCAGATGAGCTCCCCATGCATAGTCTGATGCATCTGTCGTTAGGGTTTGGGTGGCAGGGGGTGGTGTGAATGGCAGTCCCTTGTTTTGGTGGCAGGCCTCTGCCCACTATAGGATCTCTAGTTGCAGGCAAGGTATGATAGGAATCATTGTTTCCAGACCGTGACAATGTTGACTCCATAAACTTTTTAACTACCACTGATGTTTCCTCATATGCAGTCTTGCATATGGAATTAGAAGAATGCAGGAGGTCATGAACCCCAAGGCTTGCAGTATTTGTCTTGCAGATAGCAGGGTTTTTGTGGCCACCTGTTTGAAGTAAGTCACCAAATGAATTTGCTTTTCTGGCGCAAGGAAGGCCATCTGGGCAGTTGTATTCAAGCTTGCACCCAGGAATGTAATTTTTTGAGAGGGTACCAGTTGTGATTTCATTTCATTTATCGTGTACCCTAGACAAGTTAGAAACCTTTTTACAAATGCCAGATGTTTTAGAAGAATGGCCTTGTTTTCTGCTTGAATTAGATAGTCGTCCAGGTTTGGATATATTTGAATATTTATTTGCCTGCAAAATGCAATTACTGGAGCCAGGCACTTTGTAAATACCATGGGTGCAGTAGATAAGCCAAAGGGCAGTGCAGAGAACTGATAATGCAAGTCGCCTGCTTTGAAGTGGAGGTATCTTCTGCAAGATTCCCTGATTGGGATATGCAGGTAAGCCTCTTTTAAATCTAGAGTTGCCAACCAGGCATATTTGCCTAGCATAGGAAGTAACTGGTGAAGAGTCAGCATCTTGAATTTTTGGAATGTCCAGAAAGGTGTTTAAGTAGACAGGTCCAGATTTGGACACCATGATTTGTCTTTTCTGGGTACCAGGAAAAGTCTGGAATAGAAACCTTGTCCCTTTTCCTCTTCTGGTACCTGTTGAATAGCCCACATGTTTAAGAGGAAAGTACTTGTTTCTGAGCCTCTGCCCACTGATTTGGGGGCAGGTCTGGCCATCCGTTTGGAGTTGGCAACCTGTGGAAATGAAATCTGTATCCCTGGGACACTATATTTAAAACCCATTTGTCGTGGGATATAAGTTGCCAGTTTTTTGCATGAAGAGACGGTTTACCTCCCAAAGGAGCGGCTAAGAGGTAAGTGCTTGGTAATGTTAAAGAAAAGTCATTGAGACTGTTTACCATGGGGAGGTGCCTTGTAGTTTCCAGATTTGGAAGCAGAGGCACCCCATTGCTTAGTTCTGAAAGTCCCTTGGGACTGAAACTTGGAGCTTTTGGAATGTCCTGGTTTGGCTTGAGTGGCTCTGGAAGGAACTGGAAAGGACCAGTTCTTAGTAGGCCAGTGCCTACTAAATCTTGGAGGTTGTACTTGTAAGAAATCTTTTACAGTTTGCATAGATTTAACTTTATCTTCCATCTTTTTTTAGAACTTCTTCAGCCTTATTGCCAAACAGACAGTCCTGATGCAAAGGAGCATCCAACAATTTTGCTTTAACATGATCAGGCAGAGACTGCTCCTTAAGCCAAGCATGCATTCTAAGCACAGACCCAGTAACAGCAGCCCTGCAAGAGGCCTCCAAAGAATCAAAACCACATTGTAAAGTATGTTTTCAACTTGTTCAGCTGAATGCAATAAGTCCTGTAAATCCTTATTTTCCACACAGTCAGAAATCAACATCAGTTTCTGTTTAAGCTGTCCCATGATATACTGTTGATATTTTAGCATATAGAATTGACAGTTTAAAGCCCTGATTGCCAAAGGTTGCAGAAGTATAAACCTTTTTACCCCATCTATCCAGCGCCCTGGAGTCTCTATCAGAAGGAGTAGGATTTTTAGCAGTAGAATCCTTAATGCCCATGGGCCCCTGAGAAATGGTTTCAGGGTCTGCAACAGGATTTTTGAAAAAGAATTTGTGGGAGTCAGGAACCCTGTAGTATCTGTCTGGCTTACAAGGGGCCGGAGGCAGGGAATTAGGGGCCATACTGGATTCTGAAAACACATCATCAACAATGTCTAGTACAGGAGGTATAGCCAAAGGCCTATGCTGAGGAAGAAGAAGTAAATCCCTAATCCTCTTTTTGAATTCAGAAAAATCTTGACTTTCCCAGTGGAAATGCTCCCTTAAGGTATGTAAAGTTTTGCCAAAAGAAAAATCCTCAGGGTGAGAAGCAGAAGGAATGGAATCCTCTGCATCAGAGTCCTCATAAGTAGGTATGGACAGATCCTGTTCATTAGAAGAGTCAGAAGAAACAGAGTCCTGTTCAGAAGATTCATAGTCAAGTTTAGCCCTAGGCCTCTTAGAAGGGGGGAGGTTGACTACCCCTGATTAGAGTAATTAAATCTTCAGCCATTTTAATCATTTGTTTTTTAGGCATAGGGGCCTGAACATGTGACCTGGGCATCAGTTTTTTAGACATAGATCGAGATTTTGGCCTTAATATTGAAGGTAGTGTCGGTTTAATATACAAATCTGTAGGCCTGAATACACCCTCAGAAGCTGGTGCCTGCACAGCGGCTCTGGACCCATCCAAGATAGAAACATCCACGGGTTCCATAGGTGAAGCATTTCGCGGCATACTGGACTCCGAATGGATCTCAGTAGAGGCCTGCAAATCAGAAGTAGCGGGTATCAGGGGCTGTGAAAATGCCTCGAGTACCCGCGAACTGGCGACTGGCTTAGGAGTAGAGTCATCGGCAGTTTTTTACCTCAATGGCCTGTCTCTGTCTTTTTCTTTACGTTTTTTCGGTAATCCGGTAGTCGGATGGCTAACCAACGTCATTTCTGGATAATTAAACCGAGAACTGAAATATTTAGAAGCAAAAATGTACCGACGACAGATAGTGCACTGATTAAATAAAGCACAAAACTTGACAGCAAGGTACATCGTAGTCAGGGCCTAGGCAAGGAATGCAGTACAAATGGAAATCTTTATGAGGTATTTGCTTCCCACAAATAATACAATTATTAACTTTTATTGACATCGGTAAGGAGCAAGAAAATGTTTCCACAACGGGATACTTAGCTTTTAGTTGAAGACTTCGGTTCTGAAACTCGAAAACGAAAATTTCAGGAGTCGTCCGACCAGCACTTGTGAACTGCTTCTGCTTCGGGCACTGGGCGGCAAGAAAGACTGATGTAATGGCATCGGCTGCATGTTTTATACCCCTGACGACCTGACGTCATGGAAGAAGGGACAGCAACTGACGCAGGACCCAAGACTTTGTTAATCAAGCTGACTGAGGGCAACCTGCTAGCAGATTACCCAAATGTAATGACTGCAACAGTGAAACATGAAGAACATCAACCAAAATCTGAACACCAACAACCCTTAATAGGGTTATGGACCTGTAATAACCTCTTTCTGCCTTACTTCTGTTTTCCTGCCTGTCTTAGCCCTACAGCCACAGAGCTTTCTAGACTCATCATCCTTAGTAAACGTGAGTAGTGTTTTAATTTTTTTAGTTTTTTGGCTTTTTTTTTTTGCGAAAGTGAGTTCGATGTACGTTTTGATGAAACGTACTTTCAGTGGATAAACATAGATCCATATATATATATATATATATATATATATATATATATATATATATCTATCTATATGGATCTAGGACATTTGCTCGAGTGAGCATACGACCAAAACCCAAATGGCCAGGCATACTTACGCAAAAGTGCTTTTCACTGAAGAAGCACTTTTGCGTAAGTATGCCTATTGCCGAGGCTGTACTATGGTGCGGGTAAGGGAAATTTCCCTTTTCCCCACTGTAGTGTGGTCTCAGAGGGAGAATATTAAAGTAGGGGTGTGTGGGGGGCACAGCCCCCACATTGGGTGTGCAGGGGGGCGAAGCCTCCCTGCTAAAATGTAAATGTAGTGTTTTATTTTTTTTTTTTTGTAACATGCTTTAACAAAAGCGCTTTTTCAATAAAAGTACTTTCGTTAAAGTGTGTTCAGTTATTTTGGATTCGGACGTTTGCTCACTTGAGCAAAAGTCCTAGATCCATATATATATATATATATATATATATATATATATATATATATATGGATTCGTATCACTTCACTGAAAGACTGTTTCACTGCCACCCATTTCACTGAGACCAAATCACCTAAAGTTCAATTCACTTAAATTTCATTTCACCTAAAACACATTTCACTGAGAAGTAGTACTCTAAGGCAAGTCAGAGGTATATGTCCTTTTCCCCACTGTAGTGCAATCCTGGAGTTAGTATATATCATTAGGGGAGGTGTGGGTGGCACAGCCTCCCAATTTGGTTTTCTGTTGTCTGGTTTTGTTTTACATTATTTCGTGAAACCCAACCTCCCAATGGGGGTGCTGTGCCCCCTCACCCCCCCCCAGCTATATATATATACTAACATCAGGATCGCACTACAGTGGGGAAAATGACATATATCTTTGACTTGCCTTAGAGTACTACTTGTCAGTGAAATGAGTTTTAGGTGAAATGAACTTTAGGTGATTTGGTCTCAGTGAAATGGTCTTTCAGTGAAGTGATACGAATCCATATATATATATATATATATATATATATATATATATATATATATATATGCGGGTTCCTTTTAAATCATCGAATGTTCAGAACATCGAAGTTCTGATCATTGAGACCAGAACATCGATGTTCAGAACATCGAAGGTTTAAAGTGGAAGTGCCAGGTAAGTGAGATTGTGGAATGTTGGGTGTATATGCAGGGCAGCAAGGTGCCCTGCATGTTGTGTGTGTGTGCCATCTGAGTGTTGGCATTGCAGGTAGGGTACGGGAAATCTCCTGTTTAGCGCTACCACATATAGCGGTAAACAGGAGATTTCCCTTATCCCACTGTAGTGCGATCTCGGAGTTGGAATATTAAAGTAGGGGGGGTGTGGGGGGCACAGCATGCAAAGTCCCCCTGCATAACATAGTGTTTGTGATTTTTTATTTATTTATTTATTTTTTTATGGTTCATTTTAAATTTTTGATGTTCTGAACATCGATGTTCTGGTCTCGATGATCAGAATGTCGATTTTCTGAACATTCAATTATTCAAACTTGGGTGTATATAAATGATATGGTATAATATCTATAATAGAAATGCTTTAGGTATTGAACATTAAAGTGAGTACCACTTCACAACTTAATTTGGTAAGAATTACAGTTGCTAAATTTTCCCAGTCCTTGGGTCTAATACTAACAGAATCAGTCTGGTGTCCTCATGGTTGAGTTACCCTGAAAAGGCGCAATACCTAACAAATTTACTTATAATTCATTTCTGACCATATTCTACTATTCAGGTACTCAGTCATACAGTTCTTGGATATTTTTTAATCAAGAAATGTAGTGCACTGCAGTATCCAAGGACCAAAGAGCAAGAAATGTTTTTCTTTTTGCAAAAGGACTCTAATATTTAAAAAACAAGTACTCGGGTATAACTCTTTTGTGTAATCTAGACATCATCAGAACATGCAATAACTCTGCTATCTCCCCATGCATCAGAAAAAGGGTATTGTTAAGAGTTAATTTGTTAGAACCTCTAGAATCAGAGCTGGTGATGAGGTGTTCTAGACAGAAGGTTATTAAGTTAAATGAGATGTTCATAAAGGGGGTGCTACTCACGAGAGTTAATTGAACAGGAAAAAAATTACAAATTAATGGATGAGAGACAGACAAAATGCAGGCCAGTTATTAAATATGGTCTGGGTAACTGCTGTTTAAATAATGGTGAAGTAATGACAAACAAAGCAATACATAGCTAAACAATTTTTTTCATGGACTAAACTACAGATACTGCAAGAGTAGCTAACATAATTTGACATTTTTGGTGGGTATTTGAAAAAGTAAAACTGCTTAAAAATGTTGTAGGAAGTGCGCCTAATTTTGTGCATAGAGGAAGGCACAATTTTAAGAACTCACTTGAGCAAACACAAAAATGTGGTAGGTGTGCATATTGCAATTTCATCAGTACAGAGGAAATTGACACGTCTACTATACAAAAATGGAAGCAATCTGACAGATATTGTGATTTAGCTAGTGTGGTATATCTCACGAGTTGGGAATCTTGTAAAGCTTTCTATATTGACAAAACTGTTACTGATCTAAAACAGTGTATATACCAGCACACTTAGATTGATTTAACCAATGCCCTAGCTAAGCATGCAGTACAATGTTTCAATTTTAATTTTTTTTTTTATTTTCGGTTTTAGAAAAGTTGAACATTTGTCAGAGAGGTGGGGACTGGAGAATGCTTTTAGAAATGAGGGAGTTGCAGTCGAATAGCTGCACTGCAGCTCCTGGACTAAACAGTTTTTTTATGTTTTAGGATGATTTATATGAATTTGTATGTGAATTGTCATTCCTTAAGTATAAATTCTTAGAGTTTTTGGATTTTGTAACTGCACTTTTAAATTGTTTGTCATATAACCGATGAAATGATAAAATGAAAAGGTAAATGAGTCACTACAGGTTCTGATGATGTCTAGATTAGGCAAAAGCACTAAACACGAGTACTTTTTTGTTTTAATGTTAAAGTCCTTTTGGTAAAAAAGAAAAATTCTTGTTGCTTGGTTCTTGAATGCTGTGTTGCATTCCTGCTGAATGTGGCTACTGGTGTTATGCTGGGCTTGCTTCATCACTTGGTTTGCAGTTCAGATTTCAGTGCTTAAAACAACAGTTTCCTTAGTTAGAAAATAATTTGGTATAGTGCATATAAGGATCTTCCATAAATGTATACAGCAGCAGTTTCTGCTGCCCACAAATTGAAAGTAATAGGCAAACTTTACTCTCTAAACTGCAATGTATGTCAGACTAACTCTGTGTATCTACCCATTTTTATCCTCCAATAAAACTTTTTATAGGAACATTTTGGTTGTTACCACACACAGTGTGCTAAATAAATGCAAACATATAAAAACGCTTATAATTATTATTGTAAAGATACTTCTCATTAAAAGTCCAGTTATTATTATATTCTTCAGTCACTGTCACTTCTCATACAACTATTTCTTATTCTTCCTTCCTCACACAGATATCCAACTAATTCTTCTACCGTAAATTCATCCACAGTACTTATCAGCATTTTATAGATTTCATCTGCATTTTCCAGAATATGTATCTTATAATCCAACCCATCTGATCCTCACCATTGAACAATCTTAAAATAATATTTAAGTATTAACAATAGACAGGATTGTAAATTATATAATTTTTTCCTTGATGTACCTATTTTATAGCATTCAACAGAAAATATTTTTCTCTGTGGTAAAATTATATGTAGCCAAAAACTTAACAAAAGGAGAGAAGATCTCTATAAAATTATGCTATGCATGTAAAAAGTACTGTCATTATGGAAGTATTCAAAGAACTGTATTTATGCAAATATCTATTGCTTAATAAATTGACTTCATACAGTGTTAGCTCAGCATCCCTAACATGGTTTCACAGTTATCTGTCTGTCAACAGGCTACTTAATGGGAGAACACTGTCTCCACATAACTGCTAGTATCCACCGGTGTACCCCAAGACTCCATACTCGGCCCCCTACTCTTCATCATTTTTACTAACAATCTAATTTCATTAACCTAACATGCCTCTATCATACAGTATGCAGACGACATGTCCCTTATCTGCTCTGCCCCTTCCCTACCAGAACTACAAACTAAGATGCAAAAATCATTCCAACAAATCAAAACTTATCTAGCAAAACACCAGCTCATCCTAAGCCCTAGTAAGACTAAGTTAATAATCTTCTCCAACAAACCTACCAAACAACTGCCCACCCCTAAACATTAAATCAGCAAATGGCACCATAATTGAGCCTAGTAATCAGGCCAAGCTCCTGGGTATGACAGTAGATAACAGGCTAAAATTTGATATTCACATTTCCCAAACTATCAAAAAAGTCCATCCTAAATTTGGTGTGCTATATAGGGCCAAACCCTACCTAACACCCCAAGCCAGAGTAGCCACTGCTAGATCACAACTGCTGTCTACGCTTCTCTACTGCTCACACACATTCACCAGCTTATGCAAAACCGACCTTCATAATCATGAGTCCTGCTATAACAAAATAGCAATGTTTGCCACCAATCTCCCCCACAAAACCCATCATTGTACTTCTCTTCAACAACTCAAATGACTAGAACTCCCCAACCTATTAACTCATCCACCTTACATTCACCCACAATATCATCCACAGCCCCCAAAAACTGCCCAGCCTTATCAGCACTAGTCCAACTATAGGTCAACAACAGATCCCTTAGGTCTTCAGATAAGCCACTGCTCAAAACTACACAATCCCACAACTACCATGGTTGACTCCCTATACTCAAATAAAATAGCTATGTTCTTGAATGCTCTCCCTCTAAACATTCAGATCACTCCCTGCCATTCTTCCTTCAGAATAAAGCTAAAGGAATACCTCATAGACAATTGGCTCTGCATGTGCTGTTCTCTGGGTTAAACTAAGCTCTTCTATTACTTCCTCTCCCCATACTCTGTTGATGGTTTTACTGCTCAACTATTTTCTACTGTCACTAGAAAAATGTCTTATTTTTCTCAATGGCAAATTTTTACTCTGCAATTCAAGCCACATACTACATGTGCAATATGTACTTATGGTCTATTGCTCTATATTCAGGTTTCTAGAACCTATGGTCTAATGTTTCTAATTTTTGTTAATTTATTTCCTCTGTATCAATATTGTCTAATGTATTATTTGTAATATGTTATTTCAGTTATTGTATGCTTGCAGTTATTGTATGATTTTTGATTATTTTTGTTCAGTATTTTAAATCTTAATTCTATGTATCTTAGTACTGGACCTTTTCTCCCCGGGTCTCCACTGAAAACGGGCTACTTACCCAGTCGGACACTACCCGGTAATCAAATGTAATAAATAAATAAAAATCTGATCCCTGGTGAAATGTGTATAATCGGTTGCTCTAAGAGATAAGTATTTGTACAGTATTTGTGAAATAATGTATATGTTATCACATGTAAGATCATATTTTGTCATCTCACTTGTTGGCTGTATGACTTATTTTACCTGTATTAAGCAAAAATGGTTTTATATGGCCTTTGGCACCCCTCCCTACCCCTTTTCTTTGTTCTTCGGCTTAGAGTTGAAGGGAGCCTGATTGTCAGATCAGGAATGGTACTGGATGCTACAGTGGATAATACAATTTTACCCACTGTGGGTATTTTGGTTTATACTTCATTTGTATTATTTTCTTTCCTGTTTAATAAAATAGTTTCCTGACACATTATTTCAAAATAAATAATCAATAAAAACTAAATCAAGAAAGGTACATGGATGGCAAGCGTATTCCAGAGCATGGGGATTATTTTAGACACATATCTGTCTTGCAAGCATGTTCTATTTATGTCACAATCAAAGTTTAAATCCTTGGATCTAATGTTTCTGGTGCCGTTCATTTTGCAGATGTGCAAATGTTCCATCATGGCTGAATCTCAGGATGCCTTATATGCCAGGCATAGATCGCCTCTCAGTAACCTGTAGAAGAATAAGTATAGTGATGGGGCTTTAAGATGATCTGTAAAGGACAATTTGTTAATACCCTGGATTCTCTTGGTCAGGAACCTTTGTGGGTGTTCTAACTGTTGCACAAGTCTGGTCAGTTACATGCCGAAGGGGACATTGAACTCAATGATGAGTCTCATAAAAGCTGATTAAAGTGGTATTATAACTTCCTTAGACCTGGATGTCATACCCTTTCTTTATACGTTGGTTGACATAGAATGATTTTTTTTACTACCTTGGCTATGTGTTGGTCAAAGGCCAGATTACTGTCTATACATGTTCTCAGATATCCAACTATTGGGTCAAATCTTAGTTGTGTCCTATTGATTAAGTAATTAGCCTGGGTGGACATTTTCCCAAAAGGCACTATAATGCACTTCTTGGCATGAAGTTTTAATCCATGGCTTTGGCACCAGTCATTGTCTATGTTAGACGCCCCTGCAGGATGTTAGTGTCATGGGGGAATCCATGATATCTCCCAGTTTGCAATCATCGTCAAACTTGGTGAGCCAGTGGCTCCTGACATTAGCCTTGACCTCAGAGAACTATATATCAAACAGGAGCAAGCCCAGCACTGACCCCTGAGGTGACCATTGTTTTGATGGAGGTGGTATCACCAATCCTGACTTTTTGGGTCCTATGTGTGAGCCAGCTGCCAATCCAGTGAGTTATGTAAGGATTTATGCCAAGTCCGGTGAGTTTGTCACCAATACAGGAGTCAGGTATTGTACTAAGTCAGACCTTACTCAGGTCTAGATAAGTGATATGCAGTATTTCCCCTTCGTCCATTGCCTTGATGACCTTCTCAAAGAAAAAAAAATCCAGAGAATTCACAAAAAGAATGACAAAGTACTCATCGCCTCAACATTTACAAATACTTGGAACTCACTGTCTGCCTGAATTTCCAGTAATCTATCTTGTGCACTTAGATTGGTCCTGGAGCGTACTCAGATTGTATAAATATGGCTTAGCATTTCAGTATCTCTTTCTCAATAATGATATATGTATACACGGTTACACAGTTACATAGTTATGTTAGAACTGCCAACAGCGGAAATTTGGACCATACATAAAGCAGGTCCTTTTATGTTGTATGCAAATTTATGCTCTCCCATAGAGCAATCTATTTGCTTCTTAAAAGTATTTAAATTAACAAATTCTGTAATATAAAGTGGTACCGAGTTCCATAGTCTGGGGATCGAATAACTTATAAAGTAATTTATTTTCTTAGTTCTACTGAAATTAACAATATATTGAGAACCTCTATATATTAGGCTGACAAACTTTTCTCTTAAAATTAGTTTTAAAGCATCTCTTAATTCATCATCTTTGATGGCCTTGTAAGCTAGGCACAGTTTTCCTCTAAGGATTCTGTATAAAATGTTGAACAAGTGTCTTAATCTTTCCTCATAACTTAATTTTTCAAATATCTAATCTTTTTAAGCATCTTCACTAAATCTTTCCAAGGCTAATTAATTAATCTGGTGATAATGTACAGACCGTTAAAGTGTACTCCATCAATGATCTAATCAATGATGTATACATTTTTTTTACTTTTGAATCTCTCGCTTTATTCATACTAAGAATTAGGCCTTTCTTTTTCATAGCCCTTGCTCTTAATTGTTTCTTAAATGTAAAACCGTTACTAATTATGATGCCTAGATCTTTTATATGATCTACTATCTCCAATGCAGTACCTCTTGAGTTTTTTTATTTTCAGATGTGCTATATTTCTAAAAAGAACAACCTTACATTCATTGTAATTGTAGAGCAAGAGATGCATAGCCATTTAATGAACTGCTTATATATCCATCAACATTCATTCATTCTCTGATTACCTGCTTAATGTAATGCAGGATTACTGGAGAGTTTGATGCTATGCCAGTACTCAACAGGCACAAGGGAGAGAAATTTGTCATGGAGTGCCAACACATAATAGGATACACAAACACACACACACACACACACACACACACACACACACACACACACACACACACACACACACACACACACACAGTCTTATGACATACTCATCTATGGGTCATTCAGAGGATGGAGATGTGAGAAGAAACCAGAGAAATTGATAAAATCCCATACAGACACAGGGAGGATATTTAGACTGCACAGAGAGCACATTGGCTGAGAAATGAACTGGAAAAATAGGTGCTGTGAGACAAATGGTAACTGCTGTACAACTGTGTTACCAGTTTATCAATGCAGTTTAAACAAATGCACAAGAAGGTGCTCCACCTTAAAAGAACATGACTAATCCATGCAATACTATGGCAGGGAGTGTAAAATTCAAATTTTACCCACAGTGGGGAGAGATGTTTGGTCATGAGAATGCAGCCAAAGTGACCAAACTAAATCCACAAACAGTATGCCAAAATAGCCATGGGATGTAGCTGTTAGACAATGACATTTTTTAAAAATGACGTCATGTCATATTACAGATTCCATTCCCATTCTGTCTCTGTTCTGATTCAAGTTAGCAAAGATGGCACAGTGATGTACTACATAGAGGTACACTCATGCACACAGCAACACAGTTGCAGTATGTTAGTGTTAGAGCACTTGTCACTGTAATCAAGTAGTAAGAAAGAATAAAAGGATGCTTTTAATAATCAGCATGGCAGAATAATAATACATGACAAGTTTCTGAGTAAAAGAGATAATTGTAAGTATTTGCAAGGAGATTTGCCTTCTGAAAAAGAAAAAAAATGTTGCATTAGTTTTGTTGCTCAATGGTATTCAAAACAAGTGTCTGTAACCTTTAAAGTGTTTGGGAGCTGTGTTGCTGTGTGTTTCTTTGTAGCTCCTTTGTAGGGCATATTGTGTTCTCTTCCAAACAAAGTGCCATGACTTCAGGGCAAGGTAAACCTTTGCCTTTGTATAATACACTTTCCTGACCTTATTAGCTGAAGTACTACTTCCTCCAAAAAGACAGGATGCCCGACTGTTTACTGTATTACACTGTACCTTCTATTTTACTCACTACATCTCCCTGCTAAGGAAATGCTTAATTTTTTTCATAATGTAGATACTATGGGAGGACATCTGAATGGCTCCCAAGTGTGCAACAAAGTCACAAAGATTTAGGATTTTTGCATAAAAGGGTTTGCATATGCATTTTTATACCCCAAGAAGACTGCAGAGAATTTTTTCTCAGGCAGATTTCAAATGCTGGAGGTGTGATGGGACAGGGAGAGGTAAATAGGAACATATTTATTGGGAATATAACAAGTTGGCTTATTTAAAAAATTCCATACAGAGTAGTTTATCTGAAATTTTGGGGAAGCAAATGGTTGTAACCAATTAAATGATTCTTTTGAGATGGGCTGTAGACATATTAAGGCCTTACTAATTTCAATGCTATTAGCTATCAAAAAAGCAATGCTATTAGCTTCCACAAAATCAATTACTAGAACATGGAAATCAAAATCTAAACCAGCTGTAACAAACTAAATATTGTACAAGCAATAAAAGGACCAGAGGTTTGATCTTTAGATAAAGGAAGGAATACATTATATAAAAATAAATGGAATTTGTGGGAACAATGCATGCAGAATATTATTTAGGGCAGAAGTGTGGCAGAGAACTGAAAAAAGTTGGAGTGAATGGGAACTGCTGAAAAGAAAACATATGTATACTGTATGTAAATAACAATGGAAATATTACTTTGTTTTCTATTATTGTAGTTCTACTCATGTCATACTAGCAAATGTGATCATTCAATAAAGATGTTTAAAAATGTGGCTTACTGCTGACAGCTACATCAAATATTTATTTTCTACAACATAATCTACTATCTGACCTGTAACACTACTGTTGCTTCTACATGTATATTATATTCTTTTGCATCTTAGCTATATAATACCTTACTTGTGAATCAATTAATGCACAATTTGCTTATTGATGTTGTTTACTTGGAAAGTCCAACTGAGCAAAACAGATTTTCACTGAAGGCCTGGAGAGAAAAGCTTCACATACAATATCCATATTTTCACAGCTCAGCTTAAGAAGTTATATTCTCAGGCAGCAATAACTTAGTGTTTTTTCCAGCATCTGTCTGATTCATAAAACATGTTTTACTGAAGGCATTTTCATTTTAAAGAAACAAAAATGAGGAATTGCTTTATACTAATATTCTGCTTCTGCTTTTAATGTTATGCATTACACTGCATAATGGGTTATACCCAGTAGCACTATTCACGTCAGCAAATGCAAAATAAACAAATAAACAAATGCAGTGAAAACCTGAGGGTAAAAACAGGAGTAATGGAAAAGGGTGACCCGGAAAATAGACCAAGGATGATCAGCTGCAATTTTAAAAATGGACACCAGATGGCAGTACACTACTTGCAAAGGTGACTGATGAAACATTTATTTATTTATTCATTTAAGTGTTAGTGCTTAGAAAACCAAAGTGTAATAGCTAAATAGTTTGGTTACAAAGGAGATTGTCCAGAAGCTTACATATTAATAAATAAGCATTACACACCAGTTATTACATTTCTTGCTTCTGCAAAACGTAATTATTACTTTAACATTTTAAAGTGATGATTAATAAAATATCTGATAGTCTGGACCTATTTTAAAATTGTAATTAATGAATCCTCATGATAACAAGCAGTACAAGTAAGTCATGTAGGCTAAGAACTATACAGGTACAATTAAAATAGAATGAACATACTTTCTAGCAGTGTTATACATACCAGAACAAGAATATGCAGTATTTATGGGAGTACTACAGAATCCTGAAAGTTTAAAATCCTGAAAACTCAAAATCTTGAAAACACACAATATAGCAACACCTACTATATTCTAGCACAAGTACATACAGAAAGAAAATAAAATAGAAACCATATTACTCTTTTCCAAGTATAAGCTACTTAAATATATCAACTCCAAGATTGCACTTAATGTACTGAAGTGCGATCTCTTAGTTGTTATATTTAAGTAGCAGGGGGTGTGGGGGCGCAGGGGGGCTTGCCCCCTGCATATAATTGAAAGATAATATGTTTCTGTATGTACTTGTGCTGGAATATAGTAAGTGTTGGTATACTGTGTGTTTTCAGGATTTTGAACTTTCAGGATTTTGGTCTTTCAGGATTCTGTAGCACTCCCAGTATTTACATGTGTAAATGGCTGCAGTGACACAGTTTATATGGGATGATCACACTTGTATCACTGACACATAGATAGAGAGATACAGACAGACACCCATCCAGCCAAATGGAGATGATATGTGTGTGTGTGTGTGTGTGTGTGTGTGTGTGTGTGTATATATATCTATCTATATATATATATATATATATATATATATATATATATATATAAATCCAAATAATCAGGCAGAGAGGTAACCAGAGCATAAAATCAATGCAGTTCGTTCTCAGAATAAAATGTACAAGATACAAGTAAGAAGATGTAAGAAACGGATTTTAATTTGTGCACATACAGTAAGCGCTTTCACAAAAGCTTCTTCAGACCGTTAAAAATTTGAATTAGCTCATTAGTCTAATATATATATATATATATATATATATATATATATATACATCATGTGATCCCTCTCACAAATTAATTAAACTGTTTAAAGGAACACTGTTACTAAGAACTTATCACAGAACTATTCGCTACTCAACTACAATAACATTTTTTAAAATAATCATCTTAAGAAAGTAGCAGCAACCAAAATTATTATTTCGTAAATTCCCAACGTTTAAATAAGTTGGTTATATAGTGCAAGTAACCAAATAATTAGTTGCAACTATACACTATATAATAAGACACTTATATAAAAGCCATGAAGTGCTATCCTTCAACAGTTACTACAATCATCGTTTGTATTACAGGATACAACAGTGAAGCTTACTGTCATCAACATACTATATAAAAATAAAAAAATATATAAAAAATTAAAGATTTCAATAACAAATAAAAATAAATATTCACATATTAATCTTTAAACATTAAAACGCACTAAACAAAAAAATTCATAAGGCGTATTAAACCAACCCTATAGTGGTAATAAAATTCGTATATACATTCCTAATATATTATCATATATATATATATATATATATATATATGTATACACACGTGTATACAGATTCAATATACTTATAATTAATATCTGGATATAATTAGATCTAAATTAGATCTAAATGACCAGGATAAAAAAGCATCATTATGTTAATAAATGCCAAACTAAATCGATGCATTTATGATTATTACTCGCTTATAGAAAATCTAAATACCCGAGTTAGATGTAGCGTCATTATAGTAAAGAAATATAAGACATGCAAATATGGCTACATTATAATATAGAAGTATATACATACTTTAGTATTTGGGTCTCTATTCACACATTTATGTAATATGTATTATTTTGGAGGAATTTCTTAGGTTCACATTGTATATGTGCATAAAGCATATCTTTTCCTTAGGGCTTACTAGATATTTATTGTAGATGTCATCAATGCTTTCAGATGATGCATAGTTTAACTAATTTGTTATTTAGGCATGCCCTTCAAAGGTATGTGTCTTAGGTATAACTTGGTTTAGTCTACATCTATATTATAATGTAGCCATATTTGCATGTCTTGTATTTCTTTACTATAATGACGCTACATCTAACTCGGGTATTTAGATTTTCTATAAGCAAGTAATAATCATAAATTCATCGATTTAGTTTGGCATTTATTAACATAATGATGCTTTTTTATCCTGGTCATTTAGATCTAATTATATGCAGATATTAATTATAAGTATATTGAATCTGTATACACATGTATATATATATATATATATATATATATATATATATATATATATATATATATATATATATATGATATATTAGGAACATATATACAAATTTTATTACCAATATAGGGTTGGTTTAATATGCCTTATGAATTTTTCGTATAGTGCATTTTAATGTTTAAAGATTAATATGTGAATATTTATTTTTATTTGTTATTGAAATGTTTAATTTTTTATATATTTTTTTATTTTTATATAGTATGTTGATGACAGTAAGCTTCACTGTTGTATCCTGTAATACAAACAATGATTGTAGTAACTGTTGAAGGATAGCACGTCATGGTTTTTATATAAGTGTCTTATTATATAGTGTATAGTTGCAACTAATTATTTGGTTACTTGCACTATATAACCAACTTATTTAAACGTTGGGAATTTACGAAATAATAATTTTGGTTGCTGCTACTTTCTTAAGATGAGTATTTTAAAAAAATTTATTGTAGTTGAGTAGCGAATAGTTCTGTGATAAGTTCTTAGTAACAGTGTTCCTTTAAACAGTTTAATTTATTTGTGAGAG